>NW_003852673.1:27141-51552 GCF_000181295.1 Otolemur garnettii | reverse complement strand
TTTTTTTTTTTTTAGCTTAAGCCAGGATCTCTGCAAGTGTTTAACTTGCAACTAAAAAAGAGTGCTAACCAATGCACTTTCTTACAATGCTCATCATGCTTCCTTGTTACTGCTTATGTAAGATCTGACTCTCCTGCTAGAGTAAAATCTCTGAAGGGTAGGCTGATGTCTGTCTTATCTTCTGCTGTATTCCCTTTATCTACCACAATTTTAGCACACAGTAGGCATGCAACCAACATTCTAAAATTAATAAACATATAATTTGTTATACTTGACAATCTAATATCATAGCATTTTGTGTTCTAAACTATTTTTCTATTAAAGAAGAAGAATCCTACATTCCAGATCCAGTTTCTCTATTTTCTATCCAATCTTAAGGCACATCTTGCTACCCACATTATCTGCTCCTCTACCTTACTCTAGAATTAAAATAAGTCAAAGCAATTTTTTTATCTGTTGACTTTACCAGTTACTGCCTATTGTTTTAGTCACTTTCAGGTCTATTTCACATATTATTTTATTCATACTTCAATTATAGCAGATTTTACAGTGTAATATAATGAACAGTTCATGCTTTGTTCTCTGAATTGTGTATTCTTTGAAAATAGCAACCAACTCCCTTTTAACCTGTAAATTAGTGTTTCCTATTTGTGTCTTAAAATGGAATATGCTTAAAGACATTTTTCTCTTTAGTTTTTTTTTCTATTCTCACCAGTGTTTTATGCCATTATAAACATAACTGAATTGGATATTCCAGATTTTTCTCATTCCTCTTTGAGGGTTGTCATTTATACAGTGTTAAGTCATCAGTTGGCATAGTTGGCATGTATTCCAGAAAGCACTTCAGAGGTGGCCAAAATATAGTGTGGGAGTAGGGGGAACTTCAAAAATTAGATTTGAATAGTTAACTTTCCATACATACCTATTTTGAAAATCACTTGGAAATGATAATTATTCTAGGTGAAAATAGAAACAGAAAATCCAAGAACTAAACTGTGAAAGCAGAGACCCATGAGGAATGTTCATGGTGAGGAAGAAGCCTTTGTATTAAAGATGTTTTGAATTACCTGGGCTTTCAGAAATACTTTATTGACAGTGAGATGTTAATAGCAGCCACTGTTTGTTGCCTCATGATTAGTCATTCCCAGGCCCTCTTTCTTTCTGTATTTATTTTTTATTGAGACAGTGTCTCACTATGTCACCCTGGGTGGAGTGCTGTGGTATCACAGTTCACAGCAACCTCAAACTCTTGGGCTTAAGCCATTCTCTTGCTTCAGTCTCCCAAGTAGGTGGGACTACAGGAGCCCACCACAATGCCTGGCTATTTTTTGTTGCAGTTTTCACTGTTGTTTAGCTGGCCCAGGCCCCATTTGAACCCTTGGTGTATTTGGCTGGTGTCATAACTACTGTGCTATGGGTGCTGAGCCCCAAGCCCTCTTTCTTGATAGAGAACTTGTATTTGTTCAGGTGTTGAGCAGGTATTAGTGAGCTCAGGAAGGTAGTATCCTTTTTCATCAGTAGAGGGGGTTTGGCTTAATTCAGTTAGAGAAATATCATTTCTCCCTGCCAATGATGTTGTAATGGTGAACATTTAACAGTTCTCACTAATGAGATGCAAGAGGACTTCAACCTGTGGATTATGGGAAAAGTCTTCTTTCTTTATACATGCATAAATGTCTTTCTGTCTGTGTATATCTGTATGTTGTGCATATGTGTATGTATGTATACATATTAGTGAGCACTATGAAAGTTGCACTCTGGCTACTCCTTGCTTTTTGTTTTGGATGCAATTATGATGTCTGGCTCTGTAGCAGTCACCTTAATGTCATGAAGGGACAAATCTAAGGACAAAGAATCAAATGTCCAGAATGGTGGAAGGAACCAGGTTTCCTGATGGCATTGTTTAATGGTTGAATTGACACCTGCCTCTGGACTTGTCAAATGAATACTACATTACTTTCTAGTTTAATCCATTAAGATTTTTGTCACTTAGTACCTAGTTAATGTACCCTACTAGGTATACTACCTTACCTAAGGCAAAGAGCAAAAAGAATCTTATAAATCCCTCTTAAGGTATTTGCCTCACTTTTTGTTGTACATTGTGTGTGAATGAAGCTTACAGAGATTTGTTACAACAGATAACACATACTTAGAGAATTTTGTAGAAAAGTAATGAGCAATCACATCTGGTTTCAATTGCTCCATTATACCTTAAACACTTCTACCAAGTTTAGTGAAATATCAGAACTCAAAAGTTATATGTTACCAGAATTTGAATCAGTGAAACAGTATTTCTCTAGTAAAATATGATGACTGTGTATGCGCAGTGTTTTGATATCTATGAATTGGAAAAGTAAAAGAAAGCCATGCTCCCAGTAACCATACCTACCTTGCTTGATAGTATTTATTATCCCTCTGGCTTAAGAGTTTGAAATTCCTGACCCCTTGTGTTTTATCACTGGGAGAATCCAGGCTTTGGAGCTTGTGATCTCCCTGATTTCAGGACTATCTAGGTTAACATGGAGCCATCTATTTGGATAATAAACATTACAGTTTTAACCAGTTTGCCTTATAGTCCACAAGATCTCACACAATAATAATTATAAAGAGTTGAGGAAAAAATACATGTTTAAATGAAAGATTATAGTGATAATGTATGTAATAAAATCCTAATTATGCTTGCAAATTTGAAATGTGAAAACATGGAATGTGTAAATAAGAATTTCATAAAGGCTATTTAAAGTCTGGATGATACTTTAAGTTTCTGGTCAGATTGGAGGTTTCCTGTTGCCCCTCTTTAGAATATGTGAATATTTGTCACCTATTATGCTCAGCTTTGGGTCTATGATGGTTAATTTTTTTTTAAGATTTCTTATTTTTTCCTTTATTTTTGATGAACTGATAAATTCAAAGGCCTTGTCTTCAAGCTCTGAAATCTTTTTTTTTATTATTAAATGATAGCTGTATACATTAATGCAAACATGGGGTACAGTGTAGTGTTTTCATATACAATTTGAAGTATTTCCATCAAACTGGTTAACATAGACTTTGTGTCATTTACTTAGTTATTGTGTTAAACATTTATACTCTAGTTCTAGAAAAGTTCACTTGTACCCTTGTTAGACAGACCATATAGGTGATCTTTCCAGTCACCCTCCCACGTGGTACCAATGATAGGTTATAGTGCCCTGTTTTCTGGTCAAAAAACCAGTCTAGATATTTCTGTGAAGGTATTTTATTATATATGATTAACATTTAAAGCAGTAGACTTTGAATAAAGCAAATTGCTCTCCATAATGTGGTATGCTTCATCCAATCAGTTCAAGGCTGTAAGAGCAAAGATGGTGATTTCTTGAAGGAATTGTCCTCAGGACTGCAACCTGGAAACTCTGCCTAAGTGGCCAGCCTGCTACCATGTTGAATTTAGACTCAAGACTACAACATCAACTCTTACCTGAATTTTCAGCCTGCTGGCTGTTCTATAGATTTCAGTCTTGCCAGCTCCCCACAATTATATGAGTCAATTCCTTAAACTAAATCTCTTTTTATCTCTATCTAGAATAATATACTGTTGGTTTTGTATCTCTGGAGAAGCATAGTTTAGGATCTCATCTCACACTCTAAGACAACACAAAATTGTCTGTTAATCACCTGTTAACTAAATTAAAAACAAGTTTGGTTAATTCTGAAAAAATTTAATATCTCTCAGGAGATGTTTCTTATCCCATCTATGTTCACACATGCACTCATGGAAGAAAGACAGAGAGAGAAAGAACTCTCAAAATCCCTGAAATATGTCAGAGATGACAATTAAACATTAGGGAAAAAGAGAAACAGGACAATATTAGAAAAGAAAATATGAAAAAAGGACTTTTACAAATTTGGAAACTATTCATTGGTGACAATTGGCTATAGCCCTGGGAAACAATAGACATTATTATCTACATTTATCAGAAGGTCCTCACCCTGATTTGTAACCAGTGTCAGGGGTGTCTAAACATAAATGTTGGTAATAGCTGAATAAGATTACTGAAACAGGAAAATGTAATCATCTGTATAAACAAATGAGATGTGGCTACCGTTTATACCAGATAAGGGGAATATGAAGTAAAAATATGTCATTGTGACTTCAGTATTACACAAGGTGATAACCTGACCCACTGACATGAACATCCTGGTTGCTTTGATATTTATATTCTTTACAGTGTGAAAGGAAGAATCAAAAGATTACTACAGCTTTATAAAAATACTCATTTATGTTTGCCCTGAAATGATAATCATTAATTAGGAGTCACTAATGAATTAGATCTCTCCAGTAAATTTATTCTAGGAAGGGGAATCTTTGATAATCTGGCTGATACATATGGCTAGTTCAGTGAGTTATCTATTGGTTGTAAAATGATAGGCTTTTTGGTTGACAAATCCCTTTGTTACTGCTTAATTATCATGAACTCATTCCTTAGAGTCTGGCTTCCTTTAAGTCAGTGGTTCTCAACCTTCTTAATGCCACGGCCCTTTAATACAGTTCTTGTGGGTTGTGAAGGTTTCCTAGGGCTATAGCCAATTGTCACCAATGAATAGTTGAGAACCGCTGCTTTAAGAGAATGTGATTTCTAGGCCTGTGCGGCCTTGTACTACAGAGAAGAAAATCATCTTGAAAGATCATGCCAACTTTGCATGAAACATCACTCACTCAATTATCTTATTTATTTATTTATTTTGAGACAGAGTTCTCACCATATCACCCTCTGTAGAGTTCTATGACATCACAGCTCAGAGCAACATCCAACTCTTGGGGTTAAGTGATTCTCTTGCCTCAGCCTCCCAAGTAGCTGGACTACAGGTGCTTGCCACAATGCCCAGCTATTTTTTTGTTGCTGTTGTTTCAGTTGTCATTGTTTGGCAGGCCCAGGCTGAGTTTGAACCATCCAGCTCTGGTGTATGTGGCTGGTGCCCTAGCTGCTGAGCTATGGATGCCAAGCCTCACTCAGTTATCTTGGAGATACACCAAGAAGGGTCAGGCTGCAGCTATAGCTTGAGAAGGCAACTCAATCAGCTCTACAAGACTCCTCTTGAATGGAGACTATTTCTTGATTGGATGGAGCTACACAATGATGGTCTCCTACTGGGCTCTTGTGGTCCCTTCAGCTCTCCCCCACTGATCTCAGAGGTGCAAGAAAAGCGATAGGGAAGACAGGAATGCATGACTATTGGCTGTCAGATCTTGGAATAACAGTAATTGGCCTGTGAGCTCAATTTAAATTCTAAGCCTGCAGGGTAGTTTCCTATCTATCTTTTCTGTTGGGCATATTAGGAGTATTCAACTAGGGTTGGAACACAACATTGAGCCCTTTATCCCACACAGGTATCTTTGTGGAGGTAGGAAAAATGTTAAAAGTATCTGTAGGACTTGTTAAAACATGCTTTCTGAAATGAAATCTCACGGCAGCTTAGTCTCCCTTATGAACAAACATGACTGCCAGAAATCAATGCACACTGATTCTATCCTTTTTTTTTTTTTTAATGAGTCAGTGCTGGAATTCTTGCCAATAGGTTTGTTGTCTTTTAGATAGCTTCTTATGTATTACCAAGTGTTCTGACAAGAGTAATATATTTTATTTAATGCTGCTTCTCTGAGTGAAAAATAAAACAAATATTTATATGATTTTACGTAAATTTGACTTTCCAATTGCAAATCAGAACTATAACTTACCCTTTGTTGGTGAAAACTGACCTTTCAATTCTGTCATTATCACTCTGTTTTTGTCACTGGGATTTCTTATCTATCTAGAAGTGCCTTGGACGAAAACTTATCTGTAATGTTGAAAAGAAAATTGAAATTTATTGTCTAATTTATTGGGTTTTAGTAAAAGCTAAAGTTCTCAAATGGTCTCTTACACCCTTTTATGGTAATAGGATCATTATACAATTTTCCCCAAATGTACTCTTTGAATTTTATTTTTTACTGCATATTTTTTTCTCTTGTAAAAGATGAAGCTTTATTCTTTTACTGTGTGGCATGATTATTTCTCCTTCTTTGGCATTACTTACATATTTGTAGGACAGGTATTAACTTGGCCTTCTTTCCTCCACATGTCTGAACTATCTTCTTTTCAAAATCAGAGATTATTTCCCTGCTTTCTATACATGCTCCCATGTTTCTATACATGCTACTCAGACAATGGCTTAAAACTGTCTTTTTTTTTTCTTTTCTTTTGACCCAGATTCCATATGGACAGTTAGTTTTCCTTGATGTAGTATTTTGGTTATAAAAAAAAAAACTGTGATGACAATCTCTCCTGCTCTTTCTTTCCATCTTGGGACCTGCAGAATGGCTCCCACAAAGAAGGGTGGTAAGAAGAAGAAGGGTGGATCTGCCATCAATGGGATGATGACTCAAGAACACACCATCAACGTTCACAAACACATCCATGGAGGGGGCTTTAAGAAGCATGCACCTCAGGCATTCAAAGAGATCTGGAAATTTGTCATAAAAGAGATGGGGACTCCAGATGTGCACATTGATACCAGGCTCAACAAAGCTGTCTGGGCCAAAGGCATTAGGAATGTCCCATACTGTATCTGTAGCAGTTGTCCAGAAAACATAATGAAAATGAAGATTCACCAAACAAGCTCTATACTTTGGTTACCTATGTACCTGTTACCACTTTCAAAAATCTACAGACAGTCCAAGTGGATGAGAACTAATTGGTGATTGTCAGACACATCAAATAAAGTTATAAAACCACATACATGAGGGCAGAACTGTGGCTCAAAAGAGTAGGGCACCGGACCCATATGCTGGAGGTGGTGGGTTCAAACCCAGCCCCCGCCAAAACTTGCAAATAAAAAAAAAAAAAAAACCCCACACAGAGAAAAACTGTGATCATATGCCTTCTATAAATTTCAGTTGAAGCACTGTTATGTTTTTCCAGTTGTATCAGGAATGGGTTTTAAGGGTCTTAGTGGGAAATCTATGATATTTCTTTATAATGATAATCATACCAATTGTAACTTATTGAGTGTTTACTTGGTGTTAAACACAAGGAAAAGAGAATTATTTAAATGATATTCAGTCTTCTTTGCTGCCTTAAAAGGTGAATATTATTATTCTCAAGCTGAAGTGAAAGAACTAAGGGATCACCAAAGGTCTGGCTATGATGGCCTTAATATTTCCCACAATGGACTTAATCTTATACAGCCTCCTTCCTGACTCAGGCCTCTGACCTTCTTTTTCTTTGAAGCATTTTCTTTAGAAAACTTGTTATTTCACTTCTTTCTTTGCCACTTTGACATATAATCCTTTAACAAAGCTTCTTTCTGGTTTTACAGCCTGGGAATGTCTTTCTGGGTTGTAATGTCCTGGGAGCCATCTCTTTAAAATGTCATCATAAAAGAAAATAGAGACCATGTCTGCCAGCCTTTATGGGAGAGTGGGAGCCTAACTTGGTAGTTTATTTATTTATTTTTAAAATAAAAATTGGAATTATAAATTATAAATTTATAATTTATAAATTATAAATTGGAATTATATAAGTAAAGGTTTCCTTGGAACATCAATAGGTATATAAATATAAAACGGTAAAAAATCTATAGAGTTAGTCATATACATTGACTTTTTGTCAATTAAAACAATTTGAAAGCTAAAAACCAATCTCGAAATGCTTCCAGGTTGGACTACTTATATTCTTTTTATACTGTTGGTTTTGATGATTGAACATGGAACTTTTAAACACAGATACTTAGCACATAAATAAATGACGATGAATCTTTACAGAGGACTGTCTGTCTGAAACTTTTAATAAGTGTTAAACAAACCAGATGAAGATTATTTTACTAAGGCATACTGGTCTTTGTGTTTTCTGTTAAAGATGACCCACATCTTTAATGTGTATACGTTTGTGTGTGTGTGCATATTTAAAGTAGTAAGAGAGAATGGGATAGGTATTGGCTTAATTAACTGAAGCTAAATGAGACTATATACATTGTTCTACAGTAACAAAAGATTTCTTTTAAAATATTTTACTTTTATTTTTATAGACATAATGGGTACAAATGCAGTTTAGTTACATGGATATGTAATGAGTAGTGTCTCTTTACCCAGTTATTTCTCATATCTTACCTCCCTCCTAACCTCCCATCCTTCTAAGTCTTCAATGTCTGTTATTCCATTCTTTATATCACACTTAAGAATAAGAACATGCAGTATTTCACTTTGTTTCTGAGTTCTTTCATTTATGATAGTCTCCTCCAGTTCCATCCATATTGTCAAGAAAGGAATGATGTCATTCTATTTTTATGGCAGAGTAGTATTCCATGGTGTGTTTATGCATATAGATAACCATGTTTTCTCTATAGAATCATATACTGATGGACACATGTTGATTCTGTATCTTGGCTATAGTAAATAGTGGTGTAACAAGCATATGAGTGTAGGTATCTTTTTGATATTATGATTTATTTTCCTTTGGTTAGTTATACAGTAGTGGGATTTCTGGATTGAATGGTAGTTCCATTTTTAGTTTTTTGAGAAATCTGCATATTGTTTTCCAAAGAGATTGTACTAATTTACATTCCTACCAACAGTGTATGAGTGTTCCTATTTCTCTGCATTCTAATGTCTGTTATTTTCTGATTTTTTTAATAATAGCAATTCTGACTGGTAGAATATGTATTTCATTCTGATTTTAATTTTCATTTTCCTGATGATTAGCGATGGTGACCATTTTTTCATATGCTTTTGGCCATTTGTATGTTTTCTTCTGAAAAATTTCTATTCATGTCCTTAGCCCACTTTTTAGTGGGATTATTTGTTTATTGTTGTTGAATTGTTTAACTTCCCGTGTAGATTCTGCATATTAGTTCTTTGCTGGACGCATAGTTTATACATATTCCCTCTGATTCTGTATGTTATTTGTTCACTCATTTGATTATTTCTCTTGTTGTGCAGAAACTTTTATTTTTTGTTGCATTGGCTTTTGAGGTCTTATCATGAATTCTTTGCTTATGCCAATGTTCAGAAAAGTTTCTCTAGGTTTTCTTGTACTATTTTTGTAGTTTCAGGTCTTAACATTTAAGTCTTTAATTCATCTTGAGTTACTTTTTGTATATGGTGAGAAATAGAGATTCAGTTTCATTCTTCTGCATATGGCTATCCAATTTCCCCAGCACCATTTATGACAATGATTTTCAACAGATGGGCTGCAGCACACTGTGCCATGAAAGGATCTTAGGTGTGCTGTGAAAAGTTTTTTTTTTTTTTTTGTAGAGACAGAGTCTCACTTTTTCACCCTTGGTATGGTGCAGCAGAGTAGCTCCAGCAACCTCCAACTCCTGGGCTTAGGCGATTCTTCTCCCTCAGCCTCCCAAGTAGCTGGGACTACAGGCACCGGCCACAACGCCTGGCTATTTTTTGTTGCAGTTTGGCTGAGGCTGGGTTTGAACCACCACCCTCGGTATATGGGGCCGGCACCCTACTCACTGAGCCACAGGTGCCTCCCTGCTGTGAAAAGTTTTAAAGATCATTAATTAAATTATTTTTGAAAGAAGTTCAAAGCACAGCAAATGTGTTCTTTTATTTCACTCTTTTTTTTTTTTGATCAACATAATTTAAGTCTGCCATTTAACTATAGGTTCAAGTGTGCCTTGAGATAAAAACAGTTGAGAAACACTGATTTATGGAATAGCATGGCCTTACCCCAGAGTATGTTTGTTGAAGATTAGTTGGTGGGAAGTATATGACTTTATTTTTGGGTTCTCTATTTTATTCCATTGATCTTTCTGCCTACTTTTATACCAGAACCATGTTGTTTTGGTTACTGTAGCTTTGTAGTATAGTTTGAAGTCAGGTAATGTGATTCCTCTAGATTTTCTCTTTGCTTAGGATTGGTTTGGCTAGTTAGGCTCTTTTTTGATTTCATATGAATTTTATAATTGCCTTTTCTAACTCTGTGAAAAATGTTATTGGTAGTTTGTTGGGAATTGCATTGAATGAGTAGATTGCTTTGGGTAGTATCATCATTTTAACAATATTCACTCTTCCCATCCATGAGTGAGAGATGGTTTTTCTTTTATTTATGTCATATACAATTTGTTTCTTTAGTGTTTTATAGCTTTCCTTGTAAAGATCTTTTACCTCCTTAGTTAAATTTATTCCTAGGTATTATTTTTATAGCTGTTGTACATGGTACTGACTTCTGTATTTGGTTTTCAGCTTTATCCTTATTGGAATATAATAATTCCATCAGTAATGGTACTTATTTTTGTATATTGATTTTGTGTCCTGAAACTTCATTGAAATTATCTATTAAATCTAGGAGTCTTTTGGTAGAGCATTTAAGGTTATATAGGTATAAAAATCATATCATGAACAAACAGAGATAATTTGATTTTCTTTTCCAATATGGATGCCTCTTATTTCTGTCTCATGATTGATTGTTCTGGCTAGGATTTCCAGTACTATATTGAATGGAAATGGTAAAAAGTGGACATCTTTTTCTTGTTCCATTTCTCAGAGGAAATACCTTTAATTTTCCCCTGTTAAGTATAATATTGGCTGTGGGTTGGTCATACGTGGCTTTTCTTATTTTGACATATGCCTAGTTTGTTGAGAGTTTTTATCACAAGGGGATGCCGAATTTGGTTTTTCATCAACTGAGATGATCGTATGTTTTTGTTTGTAATTCAGCTTATGTTGTGGTTTATGTTTATTGATTTGCATATGTTGTACTATCCTTCCATCCTGGAATAAATCCCACTTGATTATGTTGTATGTTTTTTTTTTTTTTGATATGCTATTAGATGCAATTTTCTAGTATTTTATTGAGAATTTTTAAATCTCTGTACATCATGGATATTGGTCTGTAGTTTTCTTTTTGGTTATGTTTTTGCCTGATTTTGACACCAGGGTGATACTGGCTGTGTAAATGAGTTTTGGAAGATTCCCTCCTCCCAAATTTTTTGTAACAGTTTTGGTAGGGTAGGTATCATTTCTTCTTTATAAGTTTAGTAGAATTTGGCTATAATCCATCTTGTCTTGGACTTTTGTTTTGGGCTTTGGGAAATATTTTGTTAGTGATTACATCTCATTATTTGTTATAGGTTTCTTCAGGATTTTTATTTCTTCCTGATTTAGTTTGGGGAAGTTGTATGTTTGTGAGAATTTATCCATTTCCTCTAGGTTTTCAAGTTTGTGAGTATAGAGAGTTGTTCACAGTAATCTCTGATGATATTTTGCATTCCTGTGGTATCATTTGTAATGCTTCCTTTTTTATCTAATTGTGTTGATTTGAATCTTCTGTCTTTTCTTGGTTAGTCTAGCTAGTGGTATATCAATTTTGTTTTTCTTTTCAAATAATCATTTTTTTTTTTGTTGTGTTGACCTTTTCTATTGTGTTTTGTTTTGTCTTTATTTCATTTAGTTCATCTCTGGTCTTTACTATTTCTTTTTATCTACTAGTCTTGGGTTTTATTTGTTATTGTTTTTCTAGTTCCTTAAAGTACAATTAACAATTAAGATGTTAATTTGTGATCTTTCTATTTTTTGATGTAGAAATTTAATACTGCGTCTATAAATGTCCATTTTAGCACTGTTCTGTTTTATCTCAGAGATTTTAGTATATTGGGTCTCTATTTTCATTCATTTAAAAAGATTTTTCAATTTCTGTCTTAATTTCATTTTTAACATACAGATTGTTCAGGAACATGTTATTTAATTTCCATGTATTTATATAGTTTTGAGAGTTCTTGAATTTGATTGTATTCTTTTTATTGTATTCATTCTAGCTGTATTCTTTTCTGATCATTATATGTATTGATATGATTTTGATTTTTATAAATTTATTGAGACCTGTTTTGTGGTCTAACATGTAGTATATCTTGGAGAATGTTCCATGTGCTGATGAAGAATGTATATTCTGTGGTTTGGAGTAGAATGTTCTGTAAATATCTGTTAAGTCCATTTAGTCTAAAGTCAATTTAAATCCAATGTTTCTTTCTTGATCTTCTTTCTCAGTGATCTGTCTAGTGCTGTCAGTGGGGTGTTGAAGTACCCCACTATTATTGTATTGTTGTCTATGCCTTTTCTTAGGTTTAGTAATATGTGTTTTATGATATGGATGTTCTGAAGTTGGAGTGCATATATTTTTAGGATTGTTACATATTATTGAATTAATCCTTTTATTATTGTATAATGAACTTCTTTGTCTTCTTTCACTATTGTTAATTAAAGGCTGTTTCATCTAAGTACAGCTACTCTTGCTTGGTTTTGGTTTCTCTTTGTAAGAAATATCTTTTAATACACTTTCACCTTCAGTCTATAAGTGTCTTTATGAGTAAGGTGAGTTTGTTGTAAACCACATATAGTTGGATCCTGTTTTTTTTTTTTTTAATCCATTTTGCCAATCTGTATATTTTAAGTGGAGTGTTTAATCCATTTTTGTTCAAGGTTAGTGTTGGTGTTAGGTTTTGTTCTAATCATATTATTGATTGTTATTTAGTTGATTTGTAGTCTCATCAGTGTAAATGTTCTATAAGACATGAGTTTTATACATTATTGGGTTTGTATGGTGGTGACTGTTGACCTTCTGTTTCCATGTTTAGAACTCTCCATAGCATTACTTGTAGGGCTTGTCTAATGATCATGGATACCTTCAATGTTTGCTTGTCTGGGAAAGACTTATTTATCCTTATCCTTCACTTATGAAGGATGTCTTAGCATGGTAGAAAGTTTGTTACTGGCTCTTTTTTTTCTTTAAGAGGTCAGAAAATAAGATCCTACTCTCTTGTAACGTGTAAATTTTCTACGAGAAATCCACCAAGAGTTTGATGAGATTACTTTATAGGTGTGTATATACATTTATCTTGCTGATTTTAGGTTTTTTCCCTTCATGTTGATGCTAGTCTGATGACTATTTGTCTTGGTGAGGTCCTTCTTGCAATGTATTTCCCTGGCATGCTCTAAGCCTGGGATATCTGGAGATCTAAATATCTCACAAGACAAGGGGAATTTTCCTCAATTATTTTCTCAAATAGGTTTTCCAAACTTTTTGCTTTTTCTTCTCCTTGAGGAATACTTATGATTCACAGCTGCAAATGTTTTACCTGGTTTTATAGTTCTTGAACTCTTTGCTCAATTTTTAAAATTGTTTTTTCTTGTTTTTTTCTGACTGCATTCATTCACAAGATTTGTGTTCATTTTCTGACATTCTACTTAATCTAGTCCATTTTTGCAGTTTTCATCTGTATTTGGTAATACTTCAAAGAATTTTTCTTTCTAGAAGTTCTTTTTTATAAAATATCTTTTTTGTGAATTTCTCATGCATTTCTTGAATTGTTATTCTGATTTCTTTGTGTTGGTTTTCAGATTTCTCTTGTATCTCATTCAGCTTTCATAAAATTGATGTTTTGAATTCCTTCTCTGTGATTTTGGAAATTTCATTTTGGTTATGCTCCATTTCTAGAGTTTATATGATCCTTTGAGGGTGTCATAACTCTCTGCTCTTTCATACTTCAAGAACTATGCTGGTTCCTTCCTAGCTGCAGAAAATGTCACTTCTTATTTTTGCATTTACTTTCATTTGGATGGGCCTTTTTTCTTCTTTAGAATGAGACTATAGTATATGTTAATCAGGATTGTTTGACTTCACTTCTGGGTCCTTTCAGTAGTCAAACCTCTGTATGAATTCCTTGTTTTTAGATAACATTAGTGTGATAGTTTTCCTAATTATTAGTTTTAGTGGTGGTTTACTGGGCATGTGAGCATGCCCTTGGCTTTCTACGCAGCCAGGGTGTTGTAGGTCTTGAGAAGCTTATCTTCTTCCATGTGCTATATGTACTTGTTTGTTTTGGGTTGTGTAGCTTGACCTCCAGGCTCATAGGTAGTGCTTGCAGGGAAATATGGATGTTGTGGTAGTGGTAGGATAGGGATTATGCTTGATCTTTGTGTCCTGAAAGAAGTTCTCTGGTGCCTCAGGCCATGGGCTTGTCTTTGGGAAGAATGGTGGCTTGGGTTCTGTGCTGAATCCTAGGTTGGGGCAGAGATGGGCGGAGGTAGACTAGGTAGGCCCACCTTTGAATTACTTCATGACTGGCAAAACACAAGCTCTGATAGGGATGGCAGGAGAGAAGCATAGGTTTCCTTGATTATAAGTACCTTTAGTGTGGCAACTTTCCCAAGTGACAGTTATAATAGTAACATACTGGGTGGGCAAATATGTTTAAGGCCTCTTAAGTAGCCAGGGTACTGTGCAAAGCTTTTCTCTTTCCTGAGCTTTTGGAATTGTGTGAGCATTTGTTGTAATTCATTGTGCAAGTTGACTTCCCAGCCAGTAGGTTCCTGTAGGAGAGAGGCACTTGTGGTGGTGTTAGTGGGGTTAATGCTTGACTCCTGTTAACCAGGAGAAATCTTCAAATGTCCCAGGTGATGGGTAGGACCCTGGAACTACATGGGGCCTCTGTCCCATGTTCTACCACTGAAGCCAGTGGTGGGGGGCAAAGCCTGAGCTCAGCAAGCCTATAGTCAGTGGATGCAAATGTCAGCCTAAAGGGGGTCAGAGGAAATTTCTCAGTCAATTCAGTCAATGTTTCAGGGAAAACACAGTGTCCTCTATCATGCCAATGAGCCCACATAGAGAAAGAGGGGCAGCTTTGGCTCCATAACCTAACTGACAATAGGGGGGATCACCTAGCTCTCATGCCTAAATTTGGTGTTTCTTTCTTTCTCCTGCTGTTGGACAGCCAAGTCCCAAGCAGTCTGTGCTCAAATTGTGAAATTATCCTAGGCTGAAAAACAAACAAACAAACAACAACAAAAAAAAAACCTCCCAGCCTGGGACAAAAAGCAAGGCTCCCGAGGCCATACCACTCCTGCTGCAGAGCTCCCCCATGGCCAGGGTGCCTGACTCCTTAGTGGGAATGTGTATTACAGAGACACTGTCTGGTCCTCTCATGCTCTGGGGACTCACAGTTTACCAGCCAGGCATCCTCAAACTATGGCCTGCAGGCTACATGTGGCCCACCGAGGACATTTATCTGGCCCACCCAGTGTTTTTGCCACTGCTGCCTGTCCTGCTTAGCAGCTGACTCATCCTGGGGCCCACAGTCCAGCCTTCCAATGGTCTGAGGGACAGTGAACTGCCCCCCTGTTTAAAAAGTTTGAGGACCGCGTTAGACTCACAGCCCTGGTTTTTGCCCACCACACCTTTCAAAGCATCTGAAGCTTCTTTCACATTTTTGTTGAGCTCCCATGTTCCTTCTTGGATAAAAGTTCACAGTGTCAACATCTACATACTGCTTTTTCAAAGTACATGAAGTTCACTAACAAAGCCTTTAATCCACCATCTTAGGAAAAAAAATTTTCTTGATGTTTGTAAATAAATCAACTAGAAACAATAATGTTATGGATCAAGAATGGGGGTGGAGCCCGGAAAAATAAAAGGGAGAAAGAGGAGATAAACTAAGGGTTTTGCTTAGGATGAAGACAGCCTATTCAGTTCAAGAACAGATTAGTATAATTGATAACCAGATCAATCATACCAGTGTCCATAAGTTTAATTTTCCTTTGAACTTGAAATCTTGGGTGTTTTAATTTCATACTTTCCAATCATGTTTGCAAATAAATATTTATTTTTCCAATCAGTAAGTAACCTGTTTGCTTAACTTATTTGGTTTGCTTTTTAGAGTACTTCAAAATGTATTTCTGATAAAGCTTAAACTGGAAGTTTTAAGTTATTGATATTGATTTTGATTGCTAATGAAATAAACTTTCATTAAAAATGGGAATGATAGCTAATAAGTGAAAATAATAGCAAAACAACATATAGGCACTCACAGATTATAAGGAGGCATAATACCAAATTAATGCCCAGTTAGGACAACATGTTACCTTCTTCCTAAGGGGTTTCCAAATATAACTTAAGTAAACAGATAATTATTTGAATAAAACAATTCTTACCATACATCTTTTAAATAATACATTTGCACTTATGTTAATTTATATTCTCTTATTTTATTAATGGACTAAAATATGACAGGAAAAGGAGAAACCTTTTTGCTTTTATAATAATAATGATATTAATAATATGTTTGTGTGCAATAGCACAGGGAAATAAAAGTATAAGAGTATGGAAAAAGTATATGAGTATATTAGTATGGAAAAGTATATGCTAATGGAAATGACCAATAAATAGCTAAAGTGAAAATAACAGCAAAAAAACACACAGGGAAATGATATTCAGTTATCTAGTAATATAAATATTTCCTTATGACTTTCTCAAAAATGACTTTAGCCAGGATTTTGTTTTTCATCTTCTTTTACATGCACTTGAGGTTTTCATTTTCTACCTTGCTTAATTAGGTTGTTGGAAAACCATGGCTATGTCCAGACCTATCTTTGAGTATTTAAATGTTAATGTATGAGGGCACACAAAACATGCAACAACAATAATAAATGCCTCTCAGCAAGACACCGACCTCCACATGTTGACACAAATACAGCTGTGAGACTCATATACCAAGGTTATGAAACCTTGTTTGTACAGTGCTGACAAATTAATTGGATGATGGCAAGTTCATGAACTTAATTGTCAGAACTTCATAGTTCTTCAAATGGAAATTTATTTTACAGAATTTTTTAAAGTATTAATACATAAGAGCACATTTTAAAAAAATTAGTGGAACATTGTTAACAACTCTCCCCCCAAATAAACAGACAAACAACCCCTCCTTACAAATACCCTAAAATAGGGGAGCAATTGAAGAAAATGCCTTATCCAATCTATAGAAGTCTGCATAATTATGAAAAAGAATGAATTTCATCTCTATTGGTTACATTGGGGGAATATTTCTATTTTTTTTTTAGTTGAAAAAGCGTATTTATCAGTGGTTAGGGTGCCATACTGGGGCTGGCAGGTTTGAACCCGGCCCATACCTGCTAAACAACAATGACAACTGCAACAAAAAAAATCGGGTCATTGTGGCAGGTGCCTGTAGTCCCAGCTACTTGGGAGGCTTAGGCAAGCGAATCGATTAAGCCCAAGAGTTTGATGTTGCTGTGAGCTGTGATGCCATGGCACTGTACATACTGAGGGTGACATAGTGAGACTTTGTCTCAAAAAAAAAAAAAAAAGAAAAGAAAAGAAAAATCATATTGCAAATAATGTTTATAATCAGATACTATTGAAAAATATAAAACACAGTGTAATAAGCTCTACAGATGTTTGTGCATGTTGGAGGGTAGGAACATGGAAAGGTAGGAGATAATTTACATTTTCTGTATATCCTTTCAACATTTCCTTAGTTATGATGAACAAATGATACTTTGACAATTAAGTGAGTTTAAGAGAAGATTTATATAGAAGTCATATAAAAAAGAATACAGTACCCTTTATGTTCGTCTTCTTTCCCCCCACCCCTTTTACGATTAGAGGTGTATTTTGTTCTAACCTTGAAGAATAATACATATATGCAGTTAAACTACTTAGGAAGCAGAAAAATTCATCAGCTTTGCATACACTCCATGAACTTACATAGCTCTGATTTGAAAGTTAGTTATATACTAATTAGCTGTGTAATAGTGTGAAAATCACTTAGTTTTTAAGAGCTTTTTAGCTTTCTCATCGCTAAAAATGCGCAACTACTGCCTCTTGGAGTTTTTGTGAGATTCACAGGCTAATGAAAGTAGAGCACTTAGCACAGGGACACACAATAGATGCTTACCATTATTATCAACAAAGTGCCAGTTACATGGGGGTATTTAAGAAATGCTTGTTACCTTATGTTTTAGCTTCCAGAAGAATTTTCATATAATCCTTATTATTTTCTCAGACATGTATTGATAGTTGTCAGAATTTTTATTTTTTTTTAGTTATGCATCACTTTAAGGGTTGGGTAGTTGGGTATACAACAACAAGCAAAATAACAAGTTCCCTCCCCTTTGGAATACACATTCCAGTGTGGGAACATATAATATATACAAAAGAAATAAATGTACAATGTCACATAGAGATAAGTGCTATGACAGAAAGCAAGGCAAAGGTCTGAGAGTGATGGGGCTGCTAGTTTAGATAGTCAGAGATACCTCTGTGTAGTCTAAGTAGAAATTTAAATGAAAGGAAGAAATAGACCATAATTTACCTGAGAGAAGTAGGGCAATTATGAAAATTTTAAGCATTCTTAGATCTTTGAATAGCAAAGAGGTCAAGGTGGAAGGAGGAGAATGAGTGAAGAGAGTAGTGGGAGATGAGGTTGAAGAAGGAGCCAGGGGCTGAAATGAGGAAGGCTTCAGATTTTATTTTTAGTGGGGTGGAAATTCAATGAAGTTTGTTGTTGTTGTTGTTGTTAGTTACAGTTGTTTTTTTTTTAAAGTTACAATAAAATGCATTCAAGTCCTATGAATTATCTATAACATAATTGAAAGGTTCCATTTTTCTCTATGTTTTTACATAAATGGGAACTATCTATAAATTGGTAACCTGCTACTATATTTCATGCCTTAATTGATGTTTTATGAGATTAGTAATGCATTAAAAAACCTTGAACTATTTAACCAGCTATTCCCTAATAATTAGCCACTAGTGATGGTACAAAGACAAAACATGGGCAATAATGTAAACCAAATATTCTCACTTCTTAAATGCTAGCCTAATAAAGTCATCTGAAAATTGGGAAAAATACAAATGCTTGAATATGTTTATGGCACTGTTGCTTTGAACAGTGGAATACTGAAGGAAATAAAAAGAATTAATGATAGAGCAATAGTTAAGTAAATTATAATTTATTCAATAATATAAAGTGACAAAAATAATGGTATAATTTTTTCAGAATAATAGTGGGAAAATGTTAATTAAAGAAAAAATGTAAGATACAAATTTTATGATATTTTAAATTAATACATATGCATATTTGAGAAGTCCTAAAGGGCATACATAAATAGGGTCTTTTCTGTGTTCTTTGGGTTTGAGGAAACTGCGTCTTATAAAATATTGTCTTTTTTATAAAAAATTTTGAAATCACTTCTATAATTACAAAATATATAATAAAAAATCCTAAAATTTGGGACTCAATTTTATAAATTTATAACTAATATAAATAAAATATTTATTGCATTTCTATTATTAGTTTATTCATATGCTTTTTATGAATATAGTGTAGGAAATTGTCAAAATGTTAATCTATTTGGAATAATCTTGTTTACTTTATCTCTTTCCCAGTGTCATTTAATGGATAAAATAACATTTTTTAGTTCCTTTGTTTCAAAGTTCTTACAGATTATAAAATAATTTGCTCTCAATTTACTTTAACCAATACCCTCTCTTTATGAAATCTTATTTGCAATTTTCCCCTCACCATACTAAAATAAAATTAATAAGTAATATTATAATCTAGCTACACACATAATTTAATTCAATATAATTCTCTGGGTTAATTTTAATATAAAGAAAAGTAGAAGGAAACTAATTTATAATGAAATAATATGTATTTTAATTGAAAATGGGCATAGCTAAATGGTAAGACATAATAAAATATATTTCTGATATTTAAAATGCATATATTTAATGTAAATGGAGTCACAAGCCTATCTGTGTAAGTAGGAAAAAGAAAGAACCAAAGTACACACTGGAATAAAACTTAAAAAAGTAACGCATATTTATTTACATCTGATGAAGCAACAGGAGAAATGACCGTAACTGAATTATTGACAGCATGTCATGACTAATTACATACTATAGACCAGAATAAATGAAGAAATGTTATATAAACTGAAAATAAGCTGGGCCTTAGGTATAGTGTCAAAATTATTCTCTATGCTATGACATAAGAGAGACTAGTGACTTTCTTAGATAGCATTCCTCTTAACTTGAACTCTTAATTTGGGAGACATATATATAATCACTGGTGCTTGAGAGATCATGGAGGACATACTCTTTGATAGGTAACTGGAAATAAGAATGTACTAGAAAAATAACAAGAGGTTATTAGAAAGAATATGATAGATCTCTAGAATAGCATCAGAAATAAAAACAATAGGCAACTCGACATAAATTTCTAATCATAGTAAATTTTGTAGACAAATTTTAAAACAATATAAAAATATAAGGTGGCTATAACTATATATTTTAAAATTGCATTTGTTAATGATAATCAAAAACTATATTTCATGTGCTTTGTTCATTCCATAATGCTAAAAGCAATCTCAAATCTCCTTTGACATATTCACATAATTATTTCATTATTTTGCAGTAATTGCAACACTGAAACCCTTCCCATCTAGATAACTTCCCTAGGGTGTGGTTACATGTGGATGTGTGTGCACATGAGCGTGCCTGGGCAAATGCCATCAGCATTTGCAGTATAAGCAAAGTATGCATTAAGTAAGCAATGATGATGACTTTCTGATTGGAAATACAAGAAAACTTTCCCAGTTTTGTGAAATGTTTCATTCAACAACATGATTAATCCTCAATTAGGTTTTGAATATGATTTTGGTGGATAACATGAAGGAAGAAAGACAAAATGTAAAAATAACAGAAGTTCTTCCCATAAGAACCTATGACAATCCATAAAAAGTGATGAAAATACAATTTTTTTGTATAAAAGCATAACTTTCCATATTCTAAGGTTCATAGTAATTGTATCTCAGGGCCTTCACTTCATTTAGGAAGATACAGTTTATAATTTTGCAGATAATATACTATGTGACAAGGTTTAGGAAAACCTGGTTTTTCTAAGTTAGATGTAGCATTGCTAGATAAGTCTGTTGTCCCCAGAACATATTCCCTGAGGCAGGGCTCACTGGCAGAATATGCAATTTATAAGAACAATCATCCTCTCAGTATTCTGGGGAATTGGTCCTAGAATTCCCACAGACACCCAAATCTGCAGATGTTCAAGAGCCTTATATAACGTGTCATAGTATCTGAATACTATATAAACTACACAGATCCTCCCCAGTGTTTAAATCCTCCCTAGATCACTTATAATATCTAGTACAATGTAAATGTCATGTAAATAATTGTCATATAATATTGTTTTTAAATTTGTACTTTTAAAAATTGTATTGAGTTTTTAGTTATTTCATATATTCTTAATCTTGCTATTGGTTGAATCTGCAGATATAAAAGCAGTAGGTATGGAAGTCTGAATGTAATTTATGGATATAATGTAAAATAGTAAACATATAGAATATATAAGTTGTTGCTATTATTATTAGGAAAAATGGAGTTACAAATTGGCCTGAGACTCTGAGTCTTCATTATAGGTGAAATGTGGGGAGGAATTACAATGTGGACCATAGCATTAGGTAGGGTTCAAAGGATAGAGAAAAGTTCCTAACGGAGAGGGATTTTTGAACATCATTTACTCATGGAGGAATTCCTATGATGTTTTTTCTTTAGCTCAAAAATTTTCTGATATACACTTAATCTTCTAAATGTATTATACAAATTATGGTACTATTATTGTATTGTTATAAGTAGCAAGTAGTGGCAAAGCAGGACAAATGTCAATTTCAGTAAATGGTGAGGGTAGGGGATTTTAACCTACTTGGTCTAGCAGAAACTTTTTCTTTAGTGTATAATTTCCTACAAGTCTGTATAAACTGTAAATCCCTAAGACTAGGGTAGGTACTGGTACTGAATTAGCTGGCTGCATTGAAACAGACTACAATGTTGGTCCTGACAAGTTCCCATAGCTTATAGCTAAGGAAGGTGCAGACTACAGTCAATTGATATGGATCCCTGCTTCCTTCCATATAGCTAACACACACTTTCCATAGGAATATATTAACATGATTTATAATTCCTTCAGGTATTAGGTGGAAGAAGATCTGTTAACTTGACTACTTTTGTAGGTATACTCAGGTATTAGAATGGCTAATTTGGAATACATAATCTGCTTGTCAGTTCATATAGGTAAAATTAGTATACATAAATTCTGTATATGTGGAGAGTTACTATATCAAAAATATTTAGAAGAGGCAGACTCCGTTTTTTTTTCCTCTACATATGTTGTACATGTTAGCAACTTAACTCTGATACAATGCCTTCATCCTTTGCATATAAATGAGCTAATCTTACAGGTTATAAATAGTGAGTGCTCAATTCCCACTTAATGTTGCCAGAATGTTATTAAATGATTAACAAGTATTTTCAAGAGATTTGGAATTTTAAATATTAAGAAAGACATTAGGGAAGATTAACAAACATTTATTACATCTATGAAATTATTCAATTTAAAGTTAATTCTTAGCAAATTTTTCAGTAAGAGAAGTTTGCCTGTAAGGAAATAACCTATTTGCTTTCTCCCCTCTTTAAGATTTCATTGTTTTAGGCGGAGACAAGATGGCGGACTGCAGCCAGCTTTTTACAGAGGCTCCCATCCAGAAGGAGACTTAAAGGACAGAAGTTTAACAAGGGAGCTGATGGTTTGGAGCAGAGCCAAGAGAGAAGATTGAAGAATGAACTTCAACCTTGCTGAGGTGAGCTGCAACCCCAAAAGTACAATCAAAAGGTACAAAATTCACCACCAAGTGGATGGGAGTCCCCTCTCCCACAACAATGGCTCGCAGTTTACTCCATACAAACAAGCGAGCAGAGTTCAAACATCCTCCCACTCTATCCCACGGGAGAGACCCTCTAAAAACTGGACGTCCTACCCCTGCTGGCATGCCATGGCACCCTCCTGCCAGGCATAAAACTGTAAAACTGTATAAAACTGTATCTATTCCCTACCTGCAACTCTGAACTCCTAGGATTTCCCCCCTACTTTCACCCTGAGGTCTGGAGGTTTGTCACCCATGGAGTCCAAATTCTTGGGCATTTCCTTGAGTAGAGGGGGAAAGGGCTGGTGCTGGTCTGTGCTGACTCTGTAGCATGGGAGCGAGCAGAAGTCAGTCACCTGAGAGGTAACTACATAGGAGCAGTGGTATCCTGAGAGCAGCACCTGCACCGGGAAGGGATCACATCCCTAAGGCTATTCCAGATAGACACTCACTGTCTCTTTGGTCAACCAGAGGTTTCAGGAATTTTCCTCGGGTGACAGTCACTGGTGGAGCAGATTTGGGAAATTCTGTGAGTACTGACCTGGGTGGAGCACAGGGACTAGAATACATACAGCTCACAGACTTACAGGGACAGTTTATCTGACCATAATAGCACCTAGCCCTGAGGGGGATATAGCTGAGACAAAAGCAGTGGGTGGGCAGAGGCTGGAATTGACACCTGAGTGTAAACTGTAATTGCTTGCTCCCCAGGGCTGAGTTTCTAATCAGCTCTAGCATTGTATGACCTGCAGAGCAACATCAACTAGGCACGGGGCTGCAACTGAGTGAACGACCCCAGCCTATAATAAGGTTGACAGGCCTCATTTCTCCCTGCTGGACTCAGATTTCTGGGTGACTCTGGCAGTCATAAACCCCAAGAGCAGTTGCTTGCTGGAGTGAAGTGTGTCACAGCAAGGTGGGGAAGGAGGTACCAACCTTCCCAGACTAATTCATTTGCTGGCTGGGTCCCTTTTCCCTCATGGAGCACTGGAGCAAGTTATATCTGAGCTGTGAGCAGACCCCTCTTATCTAGCTGCCAGAGACATTTGAACTTTCCCTCCTGAGATTGGTGCTGACTGGGACAACCAATTTGGACCCCTTGAACTGGGCAAATTACCCAAAGACTATCCAAAGTGGCAACCTGGGTGTATGGTTCAGGCAAGGTTAGATTTTCTTTGCCCAGTTCTTGTTTGTGGGGGACAGGGTGACTTAATTGCTGGTATTTCTCCACAGCAGAGACTTCAACCAAGAGTAACTGATTCACTAGGGTAGGACAGAGACCAGATGAAAATAAGACAGAGCCACTTAGCCCCCACCACACCAAGCAAGTCCCCAGTCTCTCAGGCTGTAACACCGTACAGGTCTTTGACAAAACTCATGGGGAAAAGCCAAACAGGGTAAAGTAATCATGGGGCACAATCAGCAGAAAAGCTCTGGTAATGTGAATAACCAGAGTAGATCAATCCCCCCAAGAAAGGATGTGGCAGATGAAACTGAAGATCCCCTTTATAAACAGATGACTGAGATGTCAGAAATCGAATTCAGAATCTGGATTGCAAATAAGATTAATAGAATAGAGACAAAATTAAAAATTCAAGGAACATTCTAAAAGTTCACTCAAGAATTCAACGAATTCAAAGAAAAAACCACCAAAGATTTTGAAACATTGAGGCAAGAGATTGCAGCCCTCAAAGATCTAAAAAAATATGGTAGAATCCTTTGGTAACAGAATGCAAGAGCCATAAGAAAGGATCTCAGATGTAGAAGACAAAGTTTCGGAACGTGCCCAAGTGTCCAAAGAGGATCAGAAATGTAAAGAAAAAATGGATCATTATCTCAGAGACCTCTGGAATAATTTGAAGAAAACTAATATT
>NW_003852673.1:19651-22534 GCF_000181295.1 Otolemur garnettii | reverse complement strand
CACAGGCGCCCACCACAACACCCGGCTATTTTTGTTGTTGTTGTTGTTGCAGCCATCATTGTTGTTTGGCAGGTCCGGGCTGGATTCGAACCCACCACTTTAGTTGTATGTGGCTGGCACCTTTGCCACTTGAGCCACAGGCGCCGAGCCTGAATTTGAGTTTTTTAAAGATTCCAGTGTACGTGAGTAGATTTTAAGTATTCTCACTACAAATGAGTAGATATATAAGGCAATACTTATGTTAATTAGCCTAATTTAGCCATTCCACAATATATACATATTTTAAAACATGCTATTGTACACCATAAACATATACACATTTTATTTGGCAACTAATATATAATTGATACCTTTAATCATATACTACGTTGTGACACATTCATATTGTTGTAAAGCATTTTTCTTGCTAGCGTGACCCTATGTTAATAAGTTTGGCCAAAATTGTAAAGCTCTTTTGAGTACTTCCTATATGAGCTATGGAATAAAAAGTAAAGTTCGCAATTCTGGAACTGTTAGGGAAACTAACTACAAAGTAACTTTATTTTTTTTGAGACATAGTCTTATTTTGTCTCCTGGGCTAGAGTGCAGTGGTAGCATCATACCTCACCCTACCCTCAGGTTGCTGAGCCCAAGAAATGCCTGCCTCAGCCTCTTGAGTAGCTCGCTAGACTACGGGTACCACCACCACACTAGGTTAATTTTTCTATTATTTGTAGAGACAGGGTATTGGTCTTGCTCAAGCTGGTCTTGACTTTCTGGCCTTCTGATCCTCTGCCAAGACCTCCCAAAGTGCTGGGATTACAGGTATGAGCCACCTCACTAGTCCACAGCAGCTTTTAAAAAGAGGGCTCATGATCAAATGTTTGGTAAAGGTTATTTACCCCTTATTGGAAATTCACAATTCATCTTAGGATAGTAAAGACTCCAAAATTTTGTGAGAAAGAAAGTTTCTTTAATTGTGCTTAATGCAGCAGTTGGCAATTGTATTTGACAATGAAAACCAACTAGCTACAGTCAGCCTTCTTTGTCTATGGGGTTCCATGTCTGTCGATTCAATCACAGATTAAAAATATTCAGAAAAAACATTGTGTTTGTATTGAACATGTGTAAACTTTTCTCTTGTCACCATTCTTTAAACAATGTGGTATAATAACTCTTTATATGGCATTTATATTGTTATAAGGTATTATAAGTAGTCTAGAAATGACTCAAAGTATGAGGGGGAATTGTAAATTGACATTTTATGTCAAGTACTTGAGCCTCCTCTTATTTTGGTTCCATCAATGTCCTGGAGTGAATACCCTGACATACTGAGGGATAGCTATGTTGTTTGTTTGTTTCTATATCACCTGTTGATACTTATCAGAATCAGTGTTTCACAAAATGCATTACTAGAAATGCTGGCATAGGAGTTTTGTCCATTGCCCGTGAATGGACAAAATTCACATACCATGTGAATTCCACACATTAGGGCAGAGGACTGTGTGACAAGTGATCTTTTCTACCAAGGACAGAGGGAATAAACTTAAATTGTAAGAAGACTTTCATGACATCGGGCATGATTTACACTTTGAACACATAATCTGGAGAAGTATGAAAACTTTAGAATGATAGATGACTATTAATCTTTTGAGGTTAATTTAAGGTGCGAGGATATTGTACTCTCCTTATTGCATGAGGTCCAATAAATAGACATAAAAGATTCCAAAGTTTGTTGCAGAGAGACTTTAATAGACTTTACTAACATCTAATATATTATATATTTTACTTATTTATTTTGTTTATTTTTGCTTTAGCTTCCCTCCACTAAAATATAATCTTTAAAATGACTTGAAACTTTTACAAAATTACTTTATTGATGCATAATAGTTGTACATATTTTGGAGGCACATATGATATTTGATACATTCATATAATGGTAAAGATCAAATCAGTATAATTGAGATATTTTGTCACTTTAAATCTTTGTCTTTTACTTATGTTAGAAACTTCTAAATTATTCCATTATAGCTATTTTGAAATATGTAAAAATATGTTATAGATTATATTTCAATATGAAATAGAAATATAATAGATTATTATAAACTATAGTCATCCTATTAACCTAGCAAATATGAGGTACTATTTCTCCTATCAAACTATGTTTGTTCCCACTAATGAACCACAAGTGTCGTTCCCCCCATCTTTTGTTCATTGTCGAATCTCTAGAATCTAGAAGTGCCTGGTTCATGGAAAGTTCTCAAAATTCGTATTTGTTAAATGGATGAAGTAATCCCTGAACTGAATATATACTATGATTTAAAAGACTCAGCAGTATATATATGTATCCATGACAATAAATTAACTCAACTAGGGAGGATATATAAAATTAGTTGGTAAAAATTCTAAAGGCAAAACACAGTAAGAATATTTCTATGAAATTAAAGTACTAATATCTACCATTTTTTTTTAAGGCCACAGAAACCCTTCATATACCTGCATGATTCTGGAACAGTAAAACATTTTGGACCAGTAAGCAATCCTTAGAATAAACGTTCTGCCATTTTGGATCCACAAATGCTCTGACTTGATATCTTTCTTTTGTTATCTGAAGATTTTCTCTGGTTTCATCTTATCTTCTTTATTGGCCCTCTCTGGCCTTCCTGGTTTATTCTCTGTTAATTTTCCGAATACTCATTCCTGCTGATATGTTGGGCTGCACTCTGGCCCTTCATGCAAAACTTATGTTCATATGCTACTTTCCCTTTCTGACACTCAAGTCTAGGACACAGGCTTTGTCATTTCTCAGTTCCTCAGGATGAAAAAATTTTCCAAAATAAATAAAATATTTTAAAATCTACATACACAGAAATATAGCTTCCTAATTGTTACTTTTATGGGGCT
>NW_003852673.1:14209-19403 GCF_000181295.1 Otolemur garnettii | reverse complement strand
ATAATGATAAACTAGTCTGGCACCTATTTATACTGCAATCAAGTTTAGTTCAACGAATGTTTTGCTTACTTGAAATTCTCAAACATGACATGATGGAGTTATTTTTTACATTGGCTTCACCTAAAATGGTTCCTTCCAGTTTTCAGGAGGAAACTTTTGCCGGGAAACAGATTCTAATTTCTAATGAGTTAATATAACCAATGAGCCAAATTCTAATGAGTTAATATAACCAATGAGCCAACTTTTCTTTAGTCCAGGTAATATTTTACTAGTAACATTTAATAAAATATGTTTAAATTACCTCTCCTTCATGACTAGACCCAATAAATTTCCTTCATGTTATACAGTACTTTAAGAATAGCTTCAAAACAAGCTGTGCACTTTAAAAATTGCCTAGTGGCCTAATATGCAGTGGTGTCCAATTTTTAGCAATGGAGAAATGAAGAGTCAGAGCAGATATAGTTTGCCTGCCACAAAATAGTGCTCAGTAAGTAACAGTTATCATTGTCATTGTTCATTACCATTATTTATCTTCCTTAATAAGATTGTCTGCCAGTTGACTTTGAATAAATAAGGTTTCTATTAGAGGTTGCATTTTCATAAAGTCAGCAAATTAATAATTGAATTTATGTTCTTTAAAAACTGTACATGTGATTTAAACATTGCAAAACTTCCATGGGTTAGGGGTTGGAAGAGGTGTAGAATGGAGAGGGAGAATGGAAATTTTCATTTAGATGGTTATTTAAGAAAGGAAAATATGTTGGCTAGGACAGATTTTTTTTTTTTTTTTTAAGGAAGAAAACTCTAGAATCCCGGAGAATCATTGACCAACTGTTTATTTTCCACTGACTCTTTTTGGCAGACATGTCTGGGGATGTTTAACATGTATTTCCTTTGACTATACTCTGAATCCTGTTCCCAGATCTAAAGAGCATTGCTTGATGGGTTATTGTCTCTGTCTTCTATATCTTAAACATCTTTGTTTCTATAATGTCCTTGTCTCCAGATCATAGGTATAAGTCAAAGTGATCTCCAAAAACTCAAACTCCGTATCATCCTACTTCTCTTGCCTTTCTTATGTTTACTCCAACTATATCTTACCTTCTTTTATTTTTCTTCCTTTCAAGTCCATGTACATTTTATTTGCTCTTCTTGTCTATTGGATTAGTTAGGACATTCAGGACAATGTTGAATAGGAGTTGTAAGAGGGGACATTCTTACCTTTTTCCTTACTTACTATAGCCAAAAAACATCTAATTTCTTACCATTACATATGATGCTAGCTGTACATTTTACCCTCTATTCCTAGTTTACAGAGAGGTTTTATTTTTATCATAAATGAGTACTGGATTTGTTAAATGCTTTTTCTATAGCAATTGACAAAATAGCATGATTGTCCTTCCTTAGTCTGTTGATATGTTGGATAACAGTGATGTGCTAATGTTGAATCGGCATTGCATACTTGGAGTAAAAAGCATAATGTATAGTTATTTTTATACACCATTGGATTCTGTTAGCTGATTTTTTGAGGCTTTTTGCATCTGTGTTATTAAGAGATATCTTTCTTTTAAAAAATTAATTTTATTCAAATTTTAACATTGTTATTGTTACTATTACTATTATTATTGAGACAGAGTTTCACTATGTCACCCTTGGTAGAGTGCCATGGTGTCACAGCTCACAGCAACCTCAAACTCATGGGTTTAATCAATTCTCTTGCCTCAGCCTCCCGAGTACCTGGGATTACAGGCTCCTCCCACAATGGCTGGCTATTTTTTTGTTGCCGTTGTCATTGTTGTTTAGTAGGTCCAGGTCAGGCTGGAACCCACCAGCTTCTGTGTATGTGACTGGTGCCCTACTCACTGAGGTATGGGCACTGAGCCTAAAATTATTTTTTTTTTGAGAAATAAAAATTACATATATTTGTGATGTATGAAATTATGTTTTTAAATTTGTATACTTTATGGAATGACAATATCAAGTCAGTTAACATACATATTACTTCATTTTATTGTGGTGGAAAAAATCTGCTCTCTAAATAATTTTTAACTATACTCACCATGTTATACAATAGAATTCTTGCACTTATTATTCCTGTCTAAACAAAACTTTGTATTCTTTGACCAACATCTTTCCAATTTCCTCCACCTCCAGCCTCTGGTGATAATCACTTTACTTTCTGTTCATGTAAGTGGAATTATGCAATATTTGTCCTTCTGTGACTGGCTTATTTCACTTAGCTCAATGTTGTCAAGATCCATCCTTGTTGTCACCTATGAAAGTATTTCCCTCATTTTAAAGACTGAATAACACTCCATCATGTGTCATATATACCACATTTTCTTTATCTATTCATCTACAGATGAACATGCATCATTTCCACATCCTGTCATATGACTAATGCTGCAATGAACAAATGAATACAAATATTTCTTTGAGATTTTGATTTAAATTCTTCTGCATAGATACCAGAAGTGAGACTACTATATCATATATAAATTTTTTATTTAAAATTTTAAGAATTTTGAGAAGCCTCTACAATGGTCTCCATAGAGGCTGTACCATTTTACATTCCCACCAAGAGTGCACAAGGGTTTTGATTTCTCTGCAAGCTTTTATACTTATTATTATTATTTTTTAACAGAAAACCATTCTGTTAATAGTGAAATAACATCTCATTGTGATTTTGCTTTGCTTTTCTATGATAGAGGTGTTAAACATATTTTTAGATTCTTCTTGGCCATTTACATGTCTTCTTTAAAAAAAATGTTCATTCACATCCTTTCCTTTTTTTTAACTGAGTTATTTGAGGGTTTTTTGGCTGTTGTGTTACAGGTATCTTTCACTTTTAAAGAATAATTTCTCTGGACAGAGAATTCTCCCCTACCCTCTTTTAATTCAACCCTTTAAATTCAGCCCTGCTCTCTTCCTGCTTGCAGTTTCTGAAGAGAACCCTGGTGTAATTCTTGCCCTTGGTCTTCTACAACCAGGTCCCTCCCCTCCTACAGCTTCTTTCAGACATTCTGTCTTTGTTTTTCTGCAGTTGAATATGGTATATCTAGGGGTATATAATAAAAATTTCCTTTCTTTCTCTTTCTCTTTTCTCTCCTGGCATTCCCAGCATGTGTATGTTACACCTTTTGTAATTATTTCACAGTTCTTGGATAGTGTTTTCTTTTTTTCTCCTTGCTTTGGTCTTAGAAATTGCTCACTGATTATTTCCTTAGCCATGCATAGTCTACTGATGAGCCTGTCACAGTCACTCTACATATGTATCATGATATTTTGATTTCTAGCATTTTCTTGAATCTTTTGTAGCGTTTCTATTTCTTTACTCACATCTATTCTTGTACGTTTTTTAATTTTTTCCATTAGAGCTCTTAGCACATTAATCATGGTTGTTTTAAATTTCTGGTCTGAGAATTCCAACATCTTTGCAATTTCTTATTTTGGCTCTGATGCTTTACTATTTTTTTAAAGTACATTTTTGTCTTTTAGTATGCCTTGTAGTATGAGTGTGTAGGAGAGAGAGTGAAAGAGGGAGAAAGAGACAGCTGAGCTTCATATACTGGAGATAGGCCTTTCATTTGAAGTTTCGTATTCATCTGTTAGGAGTTAAGCTTATGTTTACTATTTGTTGTAGCTGAAAGTGTCAGCTACAGCTTTCTCTGTTGTCTTTATCTCTAGAGACTTCTTCAATAAGGTAGAAGGCAATGACCTTTATTATACAGGAGCCCTATCGATGTGGTGATGAGGTGTGTGTGGAGTGAAGCATTCTACCCTCCTATGATTAGGTCTCTGGCTTCTAGTGAACCCGTGACTGTGGGCTGTGACCTTCACAAGTGCTTCTTAGTTATTTTTTTCTTCTTTTCTGTTAGAGAGGTCTAGGGTTGAGTATCTTTTCTCCCAGTCCAGTTAGGCTTTATCATGAAGGAAAGAATATCCTGGGCTTATTGAAAAATGTTTAATCTTCCTCTCCCTATGCTGGAAGAGAGAAATGTTGCTGTTAGGATCTCATGAAGAAGCAGTGCTGTGGAGCATAAACCCACATATTGAAATTGTATATTTAAATAAAGGGGTTCAGAGCTCTCTCAGGCATGTGACAAGTTTATTTCTTTCTCTCCTGGTTTATATAGTCCATTGTGTACATGTGTACACCTCATTAATATTCATTACAATCCCTCTTCACATCTGCACTGTACATCAATGACTTCATTAATATTCATTATAATCCATAATCCATCTTATGAATAAACATCATGTGACTATCTCGTGAGTAGTTCCTCCCTAGTAATCTATGGTTTAACTGATATCACTTTATCTAACATAATCTTCTGAACATAATCCTTTCAACATAACTTAATGGAGAACATGTTGTCAGCCATTACTTCTTTTGTTCTTATCTGATGACGCCTGAGGCTTGGAGGAAGAAGGTGGATTGAATACCTGCCCTGCTGGCCTCACCATTTGGAGGCAGTTACTTCAATTTTAAGCAAGGCATAATTAAGAAATTTTTAAGACATACAGAAAACTTGTTTGCAAGCCTCCATTCCCATGTGGGCTTTTCTGCCTGCAACTAACCCGGCCATATGAGATTCTGCCTCAGTTTCTCACAAGTATGCCTGCACAGAGTCTTTTCATTGCTCTCTCTCAAACAGATTCTTTTGGCCGGAGGTATATAGGCCTTTTGCCTATAGAAAATGTTTCTTTTTCATACTAATTTGCATTAGGATTTCTGGAGGTAAAACTCAAGAAAGTATGAGGCACACTCCAACCAAGCCTGGTTATCCCTAGAGTTTGTAACTCTCAAATTTGTCCAGGCTCATTCTTCTACAATTTGTCAGTGTCAGTTTAAGTTCTTCTGTTCCTATAGTGGTTCCCACCACGGTTTCTGCTCTTGGGTTTCTACTCTGGTAAGCCGTGATTCTCTTTATCTGCCTGTCTTTCTAATGTTGGAAGTAGCAATTTGCCTTGGGACCTTAGAAGAGCTATTTATTTTTAGTTGTTGTTTTTTTTTCTTTTAAGAATGGGAGTGATGACTTCCAGTCTTTTACATGCTGGACAAGTTATTTCCTTCATTTAAATATATAAACTTACTGATAAAGTAGTTTATACTTAATCTCTTTTCCTTACCTCCCATTTCTCAATCCCTTGATATGCAGATTCATCCTCAGTGTCCAATGATATGCCTCTC
>NW_003852673.1:0-13148 GCF_000181295.1 Otolemur garnettii | reverse complement strand
CCTTCCTTTCTTCATGTCAAAATGTCTATTTTTTTTAGCTGAGCTAACTGAAGTTTTGTAGAGCTGTGTGAGTAATTTTTGGCCAATAGGATGCAAACTAAAATGTTGAGTGCCAGTTTCCTTATACTTTTTAATTATTGATACATAATATTTGACATATTTATGGGCTACATGTGATATTCTGTTACATGTATAGAATGTGTAATTTGAAGTCATAATATTTGGGGTGTCCATCACCTCTTGTGTTTATCATTTCTATGTGTTGTGAGGGTTTAGCATCCTCTCTTCTAGCTACTTTAAAATATACATTGTTGCTAACTACTAAATATAGCTATCTCGGTCTTCTATCAAACATTAACACTTATGCTTTCTACCTGTGTGTTTGTACCCATTGACCAATCTCTCTTCATCTCCTGCTTCCCTACACACACCCAGTCTCTGATATCTATCATTATACTCTATCTCCATGAGATCAACATTTTTTTTAGCTCCCACATATGAGTCAGAGCATGCAATCTTTTTGAACTCATGCTTCCTATCACTGAATATAGAAGATGGAAGTCCTATTTTGTGCTCCAATATTTTTTTCTAAGGGCCAACAATATTTGACTTTATTTTTTATGGAGTTAGTATTACTTGACAAAATAAATCCAAGTTTTTATCTTGTTGCCTGGATTCAGGCTCTTGTTTCTATTAACAAATAAAATATTTTTAAAAATTAACTTTAGCAATACATTAGAGGACTAGATTAGACTTAAAAATATTCTCTATTCTAATATTAGACTTAAAAAAGAGTAGTATTTTTTAATTTTCCAACCATAAGATTATAATCTAATATTTGTCTATTTTTTAATTTTTTGAGACAAGGTCTAGCTCTCTTGCCTGGGGCTGTAGTACAGTGGCATCATCATAACTCACAGCAACCTCAAACTTATGGGCTCAAGCTATCCTCCTGCCTCAGCCTCCCAGAGTAGTTGGGATAACAGATGTGTATCACCGTGTCCAACTAATGTTTCTATTTATTTTGTAGAGATGATGTGTCACTTTGTTGCTTAGGCTGGTCTTAAACTCCTGGCAATCTTCCTGCTTTGGTCTCCTAAAGTGCTATGATTACAAGAGTGAGCCATCATATCAGGCCTATATTCTGGTATCTAAATTATTGCAGTTAAGATACAGATTAGTGGAAAAAGACCAACACACATAGCTGTTGCTAATATCCAGTTTATCTCAGCTTTGGATGTGGAATTAAGTAGAAATGAAGTAGTTACATTTGGCAGGAGCAAACACAGCCACATCTCTTGATATTTGGTTTCTAGCTGGTGACAATTTTCAAGATGGTAGTATCCTGCTACAGTTGAAAAGGAAGTATAATTTTTGCACTGCCATTGCTTGACTTTATCAGACAAAACAGATCTGAGTTTTATCTTTGTTGTCCAGAATCAGGCTCTTGTTTCTTGTCTATAATATAAATAAAATATTTTTTTAAATTTAAATTTAGCAATACCTCAGGGAATTTGATTAGACTTAAAAATATTCCCAGGAACTGATAGTGAATTTTCCCTGTCTAATTATTTAAAGAGGGTGTGTGTGGGGGGAGGATTTAGTATTTTTTTTTTTTTTTGAGATGGAGCCTCAAGCTATCCCCCTGGGTAGAGTGCCATGGCATCACGCTCACAGCAACCTCCAACTCCTGGGCTGAAGCGAGTCTCCTGTCTCAGCCTCCCAAGTAGCTGGGACTACAGGCGCCCACCACAACGCCTGGCCATTTTTTGGTTGCAGCCATCATTGTTGTTTGGCGGCCGGGCTGGGGATTCGAACCCACCACCTTAGGTGTATGTGGCTGGTGCCTTAGGCACTTGAGCCACAGGCGCCGAGCCAGGATTTAGTATTTTTTAGAAACGTTTATCACTGTTTCTTTATCAAAGTCACTGAATTATGAAACAGGATTTCCTTAAGCTTCCTTAGCCACTAATTAGAGATCTAAAATTTCAACCATTTGGGAAGTCAAATTAGACAATTTCATTTGGTAAATCAGTTTTAGAAAAGATAATTAAAGAAAACAAGGGTGGTACATATTTATGATATCTTTCTGCATTTTTCAGAAATATAAAAAGTGCATAATTTTTATATAAAGTGGATTAGATTCATGTTCTGAAAGAAGGATGGAGGCATGAAAACATCAATGTGACTTTATTTGGTGGAATTCATTTGACTTTCATTTTTCATGATTGCATAAATTTAGGATTCTGAATGCTGCCTTTATAATACTAAAGAACTCTCTTCTTTATAAATGAATAAATATACATACAAGGTAACCATAAAATTCATGTGCAATTTAAAATATTTCACACAAACTTTATATTAACCAACAAATATACAAATGCATATTTTGAATATGTAAAGATATTTAATACCACAGCACAGAATATTTGTGGGAATTAAATAAAAATCAAAGGTCATGTAATTGTAAATGGGATTATGTTAATTAATTAATTCAACAGCTTTTTGTAAGCTTTCAGTAAGGGACTATTCATTGAGTCACTTACTTTGCCCTGAGGATACTACAGTGAAACAGATAACAAGGCCTGTGATCTCATGCAGTTTCATGGGGCAATACATACAACAAAAATGTAAAGAAAACAGATAATTTAAAATAGTGATGATTACTGTGACTCATTATCTTTGACTGATAATAGGGAGAGGCTATTTTTGAAGTATGGAAGAAGACCTCTCTAAATTATACTTGGGCTGAAATATTAATAACAATGAGGAGTCAGCCCTGCTATGGTTTGGGATGTATTTTCTTCATAAGCTAAAGATCCTAGTTTTGAATTTAGTGATTAGAAGGGATTTTAGAGCCAAATAATAAATAGTAGAGGAGAAATTTTATTATCACTAACACTCATTATTAGGTGTAATTAGCCATTATGAGCTAATGTTATAAATTTATTAAAATATAGGGTGCATTTGTGAGGACCAAACTGACTCCATTTTGTTTAAATTTTATTTTTGCTGCCTAGTTGTTTTTCTCTTGCAGCTGCACACCAGAACCGTTAACTTCCTTCTTCACCCCCGGTGGGGGCCCCATGATCCGTACCCTTGCACAACATCTGCTCGGAGCCATAGCAACCCACACCCAGACCAATCAGCATAAGACAAGTGCCACCCTACCACCCAAGGCCCCTATCAACCCTCCCCAGTAACCTACCCCTCCCTTCTTTCTTTCTGTACCCTTTAAAACCTCCCTCCATTTTAGAGTTGGGGCTTCTCTGCTCTCCTGCTACAACAGGATCAGGAAGCCCTGGCCCGAGCTTGTTAATAAACAACCTCTTGCTTTTGCATCAGATTCTGTCTTGGAGTGATTTGTGGGGGATCTTGCGACTTGGGCACAACACATTGAGTACCAGGACGTCAGTGCCCCAAAACTTAATGTATTTACACCAATTTTTTTTTTTTTTTTTTTGCAGTTTTTGGCCTGGGCTGGGTTTGAACTCGCCACCTCAAGCATATGGGGCTGGCACCCTACTCCTTTGAGCCACAGGTGCTGTTTCTTTTTTTTACTTTTTAAATATTATTAATGGCTTGATTTTCTTTCAAATTTTTATAGATTTGGGGCACAAGTGTAGTTTTATTATATAAATATATAGGGTAGTAATGTGTGTAGTAGGAGGTTCCCTGTTATCATTGTAAGCTTTGTAGTATTATCATTAAGCCAAATAAATGAATTATGTACCATAAATATTAAAAATGTAATAAAAAACTTTGAGGGGTTTTGTTCTGATTTGTGTTTGCCTGTTGTCACTAGGCTCCTGAGTTTCTGTGGTGATTAATGATTGGCTGATGCTAGTTTAGTGCTGGCCAATGAAGTGCAAGGATGAGATATGACGTGCCTGGCCTCCCAGCTAATTCCTGTGGGGCCATTTTCCTATGACTATGATTGGTGGATACTCAGGAAAGCAAGACTTACTTCGCCCGCTTCTGTTCACAGAGAATGCTCTGCTGTCGGTGCTGAGTGAGGAAGGCCACCACTGAAGACAGTCAACCTGAGACACTCTGTTGTTTCATTTTGTTGCTCATCACTTTTCCACAGAGATCATGTGGAAATCCTCCCTTAGACTCATATCAACAGAAAAGTGTTAGTGTCTGTGTCAGAATAAAGAAACACTGGCACATATAAATTTTGTTATCTGCAAGGTGTCCCAAAAGTCACCCCTAAAGTCACCATACATAGGGAAAATGGGAAACTGTAGATAAATGTACCTTTAATTACAAAATATTCATTACACAATTTTGTAAAACACTGCATTTACAAAATATTCTCTATGTGTAGGTCACCTCTTTGTAATGAATATTTTCTAAATAAAAGTACATTTATTAATAACTATAATTTCCCATATTCCTTATGTATGGTGACTTTAGGGGTGACTTTTGGGACATCCTGTATATGGCTAGCTTCATCCAGTTGTGAAAAATGTGTTTAGCCAGACTTTGTACAGCATAGATCTTACTACTTAGGGTTGTTATCGTTTTTTATGGGGGAGGAGAAGAAAGAAACAAAAGGAAACTGATCTGACTTCTACACCCTGGCTTCCAGTGTGAGGAGCTCATTGAACTCAAAACATGAAAACTGCTTTAAATTGCTAATTAACAAAATAATGTCCTACTTCTCTAAGCACAGAAACTGATAGAATTACCACCACTAACTATAATCTGGAGCTTAGTCCCAAAGTTCTTTCTTGGCTAGACACACAAGCCATTCAATCAAATTGTCAAATTGCCCTTTTCCTCTGCAGCTGGGATTTTCCAAAAGGGGCAGGCAGTCAGTAGGAGCTACAGTTCCTCGGCGAGTTGTTCTTTCAGCCATGCACAGAAAATTAAAAGTTGAATGAAACCCACTAAGCTATGAAATACCAAGTTAGGTTAAATTAATAAAATGTGGTAAGTAACTGTGATTCATGCTGTTGAGCTTTGTCATTGATCTGTAAGAAATAAAGAAGCAGCTTAGATGTCAAAATGAACACAACAAGCTAAAGTTGGCAGCAAATGACAGAATTGTAGGGCTTTCCAGAGTTTGGACAGCAGCCAGCTGTGACACTCCTTTCCTGAAATTAAAATAAAATTGAATCTAGTTGTTGTCTTCAATTAGCAAATTATCACCATAAACCTTGAATATAAATACAGTTAAATTGTTTGCATTATAAAAGTAAATTTGAATGATGCAGATAAGCAAAAAAGAAATCACTTTTTCTAATCCAAGTAAACAGATATAATCACAAACACATTTAGTGTATATCTTTTAAGAAATTTGTGCTACTTATTAACCAATTATTATCAAGATATATACATGGTTACATGGTATTTATTAATGTTAATTTACTTTTTCCCACTTTGAATGCCAATTCCATTCTTTAAAGATAGATCTAAACCACTGTGAAAATGCGATGGAGATAACTAGAAATTTATTGATGACTTGTTAATGGGATAATTTGCTTTGTACTTCTTGAGCAATTTTTGGTTGTTTTTAGAATGAAACATGGCGTCAATCAAACCTAACACAGGATTTTGTTGTGAATTGCAATACTGCAAAGAAAAAAGCAAGTACAGCCTTTCAGTCTGTTATTCCAAATGAGGAAAATTTCTGAAGTATTTGTGATATATAACTTATGTAAATTTGATGTAAATACCTTACTATTTATCCAAATAAAATCGTCTCTATTTCTCTGTGGTGTCAAATGGGTAAAAGTATTTTTAATATGAAAGTAAGTTTTGTATACAAATATATTATTAGGGATTTAGAGGTGTGTTTTCTTGGTTTCCAACTTAAATTTTACTCTAAGAAACATGTTTTTATTGGCTGGATGTCAACACTAGATGAATATTCTACAAACATCTCTTTCCTGAATACCAGATCCTCCTGATTTACAATTGTGTGTCTTTGAATTCAGAACAATTACAATGTATTCTGGAAGAGAAACAAATGATAAAATTATCCTGCCTTTTCTACTTACAGAGTTTTCCTTGTATCTCACATTTAATTTCATCTGAAGGGTGATTTCTGACAGTAGTCTCTGTGTCTGTAGCTGAATTAAAACATAGTTCTTGAGTGATATCCCTTACTGATTTTCCACAATTTTCATTTCCTTTGTAAAAGTAGGATCTCTGCTTATGAAAAAGTTTTTCTTTTACCTCCTTTGCCCAAATTGCCTCTCTTTTCTGCATCAATGAATCAGGATCACATTGAGGGCTATGTGCCAAGTGAGCTAAAGCTCCTTTGAAGAAAAAGAAAAGCAGCCAAGTACAAAGATGTCACTCAATGTCTGTCTACTCTCTTGGGGAAGACAAAAAACAAAGTTTTTATTTATACGACAAATAGTGAAAAGTTAACTATGTAAAAATGTATTTATGTTAGTAACATCAAGAAATAGTGATAATAGAATAAAAACTTTTAAATAAATGGCATTCTAAGCTATAAGACAAGTAGAATTTATACATTAATGTCTTTCAGCTAAAACTGCCATCAAATTTTGTGTGTGGTAGTGTTTGATATTAAATATATCAAGGACATGAGTGTATTGTGTTTACTCCATTCTTAAGCATTATTATCATTATTTTTTATTTATTTCAGGTTATTCTGAGGGTACATACAACCAGGTCACAATATTTGAATTTGTTAGGTAGAGTCCTTCTTATAGTTGTGTCCCACACCCCTACCTTGTGCCCATTAAGTGGGAGCATAACAATCCCTCCTCCTCATCCCCCCTTCTTCCTCCCCCCACTTGAATAGAACTAAATTTTTCTCCTATGTGGGTATGTGTTAGATCATCTATGGGCTTCATAATAAAATTAAGTACATTGGATACTTGCTTTTCCATTCTTGTGATGCTTTACTAAGAATAATGTGTTTTAACTCCATCCAGGTTAATACAAAAGATGTAAACTCACCATATTTTCTTACAGCTGATTAGTACTCCGTGATACACATATACCACACTTAATCCATTCCTTGGATTGGATTAATTGAATTGACGGGCATTAGTTTGTTTCCACATCTTGGCAATTGTAAATTGAACTGTAATAAACAGTCTAGTGCAAATGTTTATGATAATTTTTCTTCTGTGTAGATGCCTACTCGTGGGACTGTGGAGTCAAATGGGAGGTCTAATTTGAGTTCTGTGAGGATTTGCCATACTTCTGTCAAAAGAGGCTGTATTTGTTTGCAGTCCTACCAACAGTATAAAAGTGTCCCTCTCTCTCCACACCCATGCCAGTATCTGCAACTCTAGGACTTTGTGATGTGCGAGATTCTCATTGGGGTTCAGTGATTTCGCAGGGTGGTTTTAATTTGCATTTCTCTGATGATTTGGGAGGAGGAGCATTTTTTTGTTTACCATTAATCTGTCTTCCTCAGAGAAGTTTCTGTTCATGTTTTTGCCCAGTGATAGATGGGATTGTTTGTTCCCTTTCTGTTGATTAATTTGAGTTCTCTATAAATCTTAGTTATCAAGCATTTGTCAAATTTGTAATATGCAATACCTTTTCCTATTCTTAAGGTCGATTTGCTTGAATTGTTGTGTCCTTAGCTGTGCAAAAGATTTTCAGTTTAATTCAGTCCCATTTGTTTATTTTTGTTATTGTTGTGATTGCCACTGAAGTCTTCATAAAATCTTTCCCCAGGCTGACATCCTGAAGAATTTTTCCCAAATTTTCTTCTAGGATTTTTATCATTTTGTGTCTTAAATTTAATTTTTTTATCCAGCTTGAGTCAATTTTTTCTAAGTGTGAAAGGTACAGGTACAGTTTCAGTCTTTTACTTGTGGTTTTCCAGTTCTCTCAGCACCATTTTATGAATAGGTATTCTTTTGCTCCAGTGTATGCTTTTGTTTGGTTTATGAAAGTTCAGATGGCTGTAAGAGACTGGTTTCATCTCTTGGTTTTCTATTCTGTTCCATAGGTTCCAGAAGTCTATGTCTCTATTTTTGTGCCAATCCCATGCTGTTTTCATCACTGTGGAATTGTAATATAACCTAAAGTCTGATATAGTGATGCCTCTGGCATTGTTTTTATTACTAAGAATTGCCTTGGCTGTATAGGGTTTATTCTGGTTCCATAAAAAGTGAAGAACTATTTTTTTCCAATTCCTCAAAATATGATGTTGGCATTTTAATGGGGATTGCATTGAATCTATAGATTGCTAAGGGTAGCATAGACATTTTAACAATGTTGATTCTTCCCAGCGAAGAACAAAGTATGTTCTTCCATCTGTTGATGTCTTCTGCTATTTCTTAGAGTTTCATAATTTTCTTTGTAGAGTTCCTTCACATCTTTGGTTAGGAATATTCCTAGGTATTTTATTTTATTTGAAGGTACTATGAAGGGAATTGAATCTTTGATTAGCTTCTCAACTTGGCTGTTATTGGCATATACAAAGGCTACTGATTTGTGTATATTGATTTTATACCTTGAAACATTACTGTGTTTCTTGATCGCTTCCAAAAGTATTGTAGTTGAGTCTCTGGGGTCCTCCAAGTATGAGGTTATATCAGCAAAGGGATAATTTCCTCTGTCCCATTCAGATGCCCTTTACATAGTTCTCTTGCTTGATTGCATCGGCTTGAACTTTCAGCACTCTGTTGAATAGTAGTGGTAATAATGGACATCCCTGTCTATTTCCTGTTCTAAGTAGAAAAGCTTTCAGTTTTACAACATTCAATATGATATTAGCTGTGGGTTTGTTATAGATGGCATTAATCATTGTAAGAAATATGCTACCTATGCTTATTTTCTAAGTATTCTTGTTAAAATAGGATGTCTGAATTTTATTAAATGTTTTTTCTGCATCTATTGAGAGGATCATGTTGTCATTGTTTGTTTCTATTGATATGGTAAATTACATTTATAGATATGAATATGTTAATCCAGGCTTCTACCTGGGATGAAGCCTACTTGATTGTGATGTGTAATTTTTTTAATGTATAGATGTAATTTATTGGTTAAGATTTTATTGAGTATTTTTATATCAATATTCATTAGTGAGAGTGGTCCCTTATTTTCCTTTTTAGTTGGGACTTTTCCTGGTTTTGGTCTAAGGGTGATGTTAGCTTTATAAAGTGTGTTAGGAAAGTTTCCTTCTTTCTCAATGTTTTAGAATAGTTTCTTTAGTACAGGTACAAACTCATCTTTGAAGGTTTGAGAGAATTCTGGTACAAAGCTATCAGGTCCAGGGCTTTTTTTGTTGGGAGCTTTTTAATTGTTTCTTCAATCTCAGTGCTTGATATTGGTCTGTCCAAGAGATCTATTTCTTTGTGGTTAAGTCTAGGGAGATGGTGTGGTCTAGGTCCAGGTGTTGGTCCATTTCCTCCACATTGTCAAATTTCTGGGAATAGAGTTTCTTATAGTAGACAGAGATAATCTTTTGTACTTCAGTGGTCTCTGTTATTTCTCCCTTTTCATTTCTGATTGAGATTATTAAAGATTTTTCTTTTCTGTTTCTAGTTAATCTGCCCAAAGGTTTATTAACTGTATTTATCTTTTTAGAGAACCTACTTTTTGTTTTATTGATTTTTCTGAATTATCTTTTGTTTTGAATTTCATTTATTTCTGATTTAATTTCGGTTATTTCTTTTCTTCTGTTAGGTTTGGGATTGGATTTCTCTTCCTTTTTCATTTCCTTAAGAATGTGCTTTCTTTCTGTTTGTGGATGTAGGCATCTAATGTGATAAATTTCCCTCTTAGGACTGCTTTTGAAGTATCCCAGAGGGTTTGGTATCACTGTTGATATGTTTGAGGAATTTAATGATTTCCTCCTTTATCTCTTCCTTAACCCATCTGTCATTCAGAATAAGGTTGTTTAATTTCCATGCCTTTCTGTGAAGATGAAATTTTTGTTGAAATTGAGTTCCACCTTTATTGCCTTGTGTACTGAGAAGATACAAGATCAATTCTTTTAATTTTGAGGTTTTATTTGTGACCTAAGCTATGATCTATTTTGGAATATGTTCCATGAGCTGATGAGAAGGTATATTCCTTATCTTTGGGATGGTGTATTCTGGCTTGGAAAATTTCACCTGAAAAGTCCACTGTCACCCAGGTGGATCTGCCCCAGTAAGTCAATTGGTGTTTACTCCTGGCTGCTTAAAGAATTTTCTCCTTTATCTTGACTTTGGACAAGTTCATTACAATTTGTCTTAGAGATGCTTTATTTGTGCTAAGATGACACTGGGTTTGATATCACTCTAAAAGGAATCTTTAGTGATACTTGGAAAGTTTTCATTTATGATATCCTCCTGTGGGCTTCATTCCTTCAGTATATTCTTCTTCCCTCTCAGGAATATTTGAATGCTTTGTGAAGTTTAATAATTCTTTGGATGAATATTCTGCTTTCTTTCTCTTCTGACTCTTTATCTGCCTGTGTTAGCTCAAGAATTTTATATTCTAGCTCTGTGATTCTTACTTCTGTATGGTCTGATCTGTTATTTATGCTTTCTACTGCATCTTTCCCCAATTAACACCTTGCAATTCTTAAGCCTTTCTATATTCTTCATATCTTCCATCCACTTTTTGTTCTATTTTTCCACTTTTTCATCAATTCCCTTTATCATTTTTACCATCCATATTTTAAATTCCCTTTCTGAAATTCCCATTTATTCTTTATGTGTGGAATCCTCTCTGGTAGCTACTTCATTATCCCTTGGGGGGAATTGCTTTATTCTGGTTTTTCATGTTGCCAGAATTTTTGTGTTTATTCTTCCTTGTTTTTTTCTTGTTTACTTCCTTCTCTATTTTTTTCTTCTTATCACCTTCTTCACTTTGAATTTCCTTGTCTCAGGGATTAGTTGTTGAAGAAGCCTTTTGGTATAAGGCCAAAAGAAAGCCAAAGGTAAAAAGCAAGAAGAGAGAAAGAAAAGAGAAAGATGAAGAGGAGAAAAAAAGAGAGGAAAAAAGGTCAGTGGAAGAAAGAATTGAAGAAAAAGAGAGAAAACGGGCAGTAAGAGAGAAAGAGTGATAGTAGAAATAAAAATGTTCAGCTGAGTACTTTAAGCATATCTGCAGCATTAGTACTTTGGGGGGCCTGGCTTGGGGAGTTCCTTAAAGTCAAGAGCTCCTTACCTGTGTGGACAAAAGCAAGACCCCTGGGCAGAAGCAAGGGCAAAAGAAATTCCTTTCTGCCAAATATAGAAGGAAATCTGCAGTATGTCTCAGTAGGGATCTACCAATACCTTTCTTTTAAAGGCCAAAGATAGGACATTCAGGCTTGTGGCCTTCTTGAGCCAGACCAATGCCAAGGCTCAAGGATGACCCTGGGTTTAAGATCCCTCTAAAAAGAGTGTTTCAGAATTTTTAGTGATACTTGGAAAGTTTTCATTTATGATATCCACCTGTAGGTAGATACACCCAAAGCCTGACCAATGCTTTGACCCCCCCAGGCCAGAGAGAAAAGAAAAACAGATAAAAATTAAAAATATAATTGCATAAGATAAACAAGAATAAAAGAATATCTTAGGTATTGTATGAGAAATTTATGTGGGAAAGATTAGAAAAGTAGAAAAATATCTATGAAAAGAGAGGAAAAGGAAAGAAATAGAAAAAAAAGGATAAAAGGGGCTTAAAAGGCAAAATAAAAATACTTTTTTGCTATTGAAAAAAGTAAAGAACAAAAAACAAAAATACAATCAAAGACAAAACTAAACAAAAAACAGCAACAATAATAAAAGAGAAAAGAAAAGGAAAAAACTAAGGAAAAAAATTGAAACAGAGGGGTGGAGCCAAGATGGCAGACGGCAGCCAGCTTTTTACAGAAGCTCCTATCTAGAAGGAGGCTGAAAGGACAGAAGTTTAGCAAATTAGCTGATGGTTTGGAGCAGAGACATGAGAGAAGATTGAAGAGTGCACTTCAACCATCCTGAGGCAAGCTAAGACCCCAAAAACATAACCAAAAGGTACAAAATTCACGACCAAGCAGACGGGAGTCCCCTCCCCCACAAGGGCTCACAGTTTACTCCATGCAAACAAGCAAGCAGAATTCCAACTTCCTCCCACTCTATTCCATGGGAGAGACCCCCTAAAAACTGGACCTCCTACCCCTGCTGGCGTGCCACAGCACCCTCCGGCCAGACATAAAACTGTAAAACTGTATAAACCTGTATATATTCCCCACCTGCAACACTGAACTCCGTGGAGTCCCCACTCACCCACTCCAAGATCTGGAGGTTTATTACCTATGGAGTCCTGATTCTTGGGCATCTCCTTGAGAGAAGTGGAGGGGGAAAGGGCTGGTGCTGTTCTGTGCTGACTGTGGTGAAGGGGTGAGGAGAGGAGAGTCAGCTCGGGGGATGCCAGTGCAAAAACGGTGGCATCCCGAGCAGCACACCATCCTGGACAGCAGCCACAGGCAGGGCTCACTTAACTTTTTTGGGTGGAGCGCCAGCCCTCAGGGGGCTAATGCAGCTGAGACAAAGGCAGTGGACGGGCAGAGGCTAGAATTGACACCTGAGTTTAAAGCCAAATGCAACCTCTGACTTACAGAGAAATCTAGCTGGACAGAAGCCTAATTTAAACATGCAAGTCCCCCTTACTGAACTCAGATTTCTGGCTGGTTTTGCCAGGTAAACCCCGGGAACAGTGGCCTACAGGAGTAAATAGGGCCACAGACCTGGGGGATTACGAGTAACTGGGTGCAAGGTGGGGAAGGAGGTATTAACCTTCCCAAACTAACCCATTTGCCAGGTGGGTCCCTTTGCCCTCGCGGAGCACTGGAACAAGTTATATCTGAACTGTAAGTAGACCCCTCTTATCTAGCTCCCAGAGACACTTGAACTCTTCCACCTGAAACGGGTGTTGACTGGGACAACTGATTTGGACCCCTCAAAACTGGTAGACCACCCAAGGACTATTCAAAGGGGCACACTGGGTGTATGGTTGAGGGAAGGTTTGAACTATATAAAACTGTATATATTCTCCACCTGCAACATTGAACTCTGAGGAGTCTCCACCTACTCACTCCAAGATTTGGAGAGAAATCTAACTGGACAGAAGCCTAATTTAAACACACAAGGCCCCCCTGCCAAACTCAGATTTCTGGCTGATTTTGCCAGGTAAACCCCGGGAGCAGTGGCCTACTGGAGTGAATAGGGTCTCGGACCTGGGGGACC
>NW_003852672.1:1118062-1118608 GCF_000181295.1 Otolemur garnettii | reverse complement strand
AAAAGAAGTTCCTTCTCTTCAGTCTGGCTTCTTAGAGCTGTCCATGAATGCAGTTTTCAAACCTCCACAAAGGCTTTCTTCCCAAAGGTTTCATCTGCACTTTCCTTCTCATACACACTTTAGTTTGTTTCAAAAGTACTATCTATTCCAGAATATATTTGTATTGATCACACATGTAACTCTGTATCTGAACACTCCAGGCAAGGGAATGTTGACACAAATGTTTGTGAAACAAATGTAAGCCAATGTGCCAATGGCCATAAAAACTAGGTACTTGTACTCAGGGAGAGGAAAGGTTTACCACTGCTCCAGTATTATGCTGGTAGTATCCGACTCAGTGAAAGGCAGATTCTTCTTCTGTTTTGTTAGGCTTCCGAAAGCTAGTTGCTACTGAAGTTTTCAAACCTCCACAAAGGGTTACTTCCCAGAAATTTCATCTGCACTTTTTTTCTTATTCACACTTAAGTCTGTTTCCGTATCTATTCCAGAAAATACTTGTATTGATCACACATGGAACTTTTGTCTGAAAACTCCTGACAAGGGAAC
>NW_003852672.1:1097822-1116209 GCF_000181295.1 Otolemur garnettii | reverse complement strand
AAAAGAAAAGAAAAGACATTTATACTCTATACTTAATAGATTTGATATGTACCCTTGCAACATTAATCATAGGAATGGTCCCACCGTTTACCTTCCTTCCATCAAATCTCCTCCTTCCCCTCCTATTCCCTCCTTCATTTTGGGCTATAGTTTATCTTTCTTATGAAAGTGTAATTATACATTGGTTTCTTAATAGTACTGAGTACATTGGATATGTTTTCTCCCATTCTTGAGATACTTTAATAAGAAGAATATGTTCCAGCTCCATCAATGTAAACATAAAAGAGGTAAAGTTTCTCTCTCTCTTTTTTAATTTATTGCTGGGGATTCATTGAGGGTACAAGAAACCAGGTTACACTGATTGCATTTGTTAGGTAAAGTCCACCCCCCTCCCTCCTTCCCTCTCTCTGCTATTCCCTTCCCCCATTCCTCCCTCCTCCTTCCTCTCTCTGCTCTCCCCTTCCCCTACCCCCACTGCGTCATTAATTGTCATTAATCATCCTCATTACCAAAATTGAGTATATAGGATTCATGCTTCTCCATTCTTGTGATGCTTTACTAAGAATAATCTGTTCCACTTCCATCCAGGTTAATATGAAGGCTGTAAAGTCCCCACTTTTTTAAATGGCTGAATAGTATTCCATGGTGTACATATACCACAGCTTGTTAATTCATTCCTGGGTTGGTGGGCATTTAGGCTGTTTCCACATTTTGGCAATTGTAAATTGAGCTGCAATAAACAGTCTAGTACAAGTGTCCTTATGATAAAAGGATGTTTTTCCTTCTGGGTAGATGACCAGTAATGGGATTGCAGGATCAAATGGGAGGTCTAGCTTGAGTTCTTTGAGGGATTTTCCATACTTCCTTCCAAAAAGGTTGTATTAGTTTGCAGTTCCACCAGCAGTGTAAAAGTGTTCCCTTCTCTCCACATCCACACCAGCATCTGCAGTTTTGAGATTTTGTGATGTGGGCCATTCTCAATGGGGTTAGATGATATCTCAGGGTGGTTTTGATTTGCATTTCTCTAAGAATTAGGGATGATGAGCATTTTTTCATATGTTTGTTAGCCATTTGTCTGGGTTTTTTTGTTTGTTTTGTTTTGTTTTGTTTTTTTGCAGTTTTTGGCCAGGGCTGGGTTTGAACCGGCCACCTCTGGCATATGGGGCCGGCACCTTATTCCTTTGAGCCACAGGTGCTGCCCTGTCTGTCTTCTTTAGAGAAGGTTCTATTCATGTTTCTTGACCATTGATATATGGTATTGTTGGCTTTTTGCAAGTGTATTAATTTGAGTTCTCTATAGATCCTAGTTACCAAGCTTTTGTCTGATTCAAAATATGCAAATATCCTTTCCCATTGTGTAGGTCTATTTGCTTTGGTTGTTGTCTCCTTAGCTGTACAGAAGCTTTTCAGTTTAGTTAAGTCCCATTTATTTATTTTTGTTGTTGTTGCAATTGCCATGGCAGTCTTCTTCATGAAGTCTTTCTCCAGGCCAGTATCTTCCAGTGTTTTTCCTATACATTCTTTGAGGTTTTTGTATTGTTTCATGCCTTAAATTTAAGTCCCTTATCCATCTTGAATCAATTTTTGTGAGTGGGGAAAAATGTGGGTCCAGGTTCAGTCTTTTACATGTGGATATCCAGTTCTCCCAGCACCATTTATTGAATAGTGGGTCTTTCCCCCAAGGTATGTTCTTGTTTGGTTTATCAAAGATTAGGTGGTTGTAAGATGCTAGTTTCATTTCCTGGTTTTCCATTCGATTCCAAATGTCTATGTCTCTGTTTTTGTGCCAGTACCATGCTGTCATGACCACTATGGCTTTGTAGTACCGCCTAAAATCTGTTATGGTGATGCCCTCATCTTTCTTTTTATTACTAAGAATTGCCTTAGCTATACAGGGGGTTTTTTGGTTCCATACAAAACACAGAATCATTTTTTCCAAATCTTGAAAGTGTGATGTTGGTATTTTAATAGGGATGGCATTGAATAGGTAGACTGCTTTTGGAAGTATAGACATTTTAACAATGTTCATTCTTCCCAGCCATGAGCATGGTATGTTCTGCCATTTGTAAATCTCCTCTGCTATTTCCTTTCTTAGGATTTCATCATTTTCTTTATAGAGGTCCTTCACCTCCTTTGTTAGGTATATGCCTAGGTATTTCATTTACTTTGAAGCTATGGTGAAGGGAGTTGTGCCCTTAATTAGCCTCTCATCTTGGCTGTTATTGGCATATACAAAGGCAACTGACTTGTGGACATTTATTTTATATCCTGAGACATTACTATATTTTTTGATGACTTTCAGGAGCCTTGTGGTTGAGTCTTTGGGGCTTTCTAATTATAAGATCACATAATCAGAGCAAAAAGGAAGAGTTTGACCTCCTCTGCACCCATTTGGATGCCCTTTATTTCCTTGTCTTGCCTAATTGTATTGCTAGAACTTCCAGCACTATGTTGAATAGTAATGTTGACAGAGGAAAACTTTGTCTGGTTCCAGTTCAGAGAGGAAAAATTTTCAGTTTTACTCTCAGTAAAATATTAGCTTTGGGTTTGTCATAGATAGCTTCGATCAGTTTTAGAAATGTGCCACGAATGCCTATACTCTTCAGTGTTCTAGTTAGAAATGGATGCTGGATTTTATCAAAAGCTTTTTCTGCATCTATTGAGAGGATCATAGTCTTTGGTTTTACTTCTGTTGATGTGTTGAATAACGTTTATAGACTTGCGTATATTAAACGAACCTTGCATCCCTGTGATGAAACCTACTTGATTGTGATGGGTGATTTATTTAATGCGTAGCTGTAATCTGTTGGCTATTTATTGAGAATTTTTGCATCTATATTCATTAGTAAAATTGGTCTGAAATTCTCCTTTTTAGTTGGGTCTTTTCCTGGTTTTGGTATCAGGGTGATGTTTGCTTCATAGAAGGTGTTGGGGAAGATTCTATCCTCCTCAATTTTTGCAATAATTTCTGGAGTACGGGAATAAGCTCTTCCTTGAAGGTTTGATGGAATTCTGGTGTGAAGCCATCTGGACCAGGGCATTTTTTGGTTGGAAGATTTTTTATTGTTTCTTTAATCTTGAAACAATATATTTCAATAATGCTTGAAATTGGCCTATTCAGGAGCTCTATGTCTTCCTAGCTAAGTCTAGGGAGAGTGTATGATTTCAAATATTGAACCATTTCCTTCACATTGTCAAATTTCAGAGCACAGAGTTTCTGGTAGTATTCAGAGATGATCTCTTGGATCTCTGTGGCATTAGTTATTATTCCCCCTTTATCATTTCTGATTGAGGTTACTAGAGGTTGTACTTTATTTTTAGTCTGGCTAAAGGTTTATCTATTTTATTTATTTTTACAAAAAACCAACTCCTTGTTTCATAAATTTTCTGAATGATTCTTTTGTTTTCAATTTCATTGATCTCTGATTTAATTTTGGATATTTCTTTTCTTATTTCCTGCTGGGTTTAGGCTTAGATTGTTCTTCTTTTCCCAATTCCATAAGATGGCTTGTGAGTTTGTTGATCAACTCACTTTCTGTTTTTTGAATGTAGGCATCTAAAGCAATAAATTTTCCTCTCAAAACTGCTTTTGTGGTATCCCACAGGTAGGTTTGGTCTTCATTGTTGTTATGCTTAAAGAAGTTAATGATTTCCTCTCTTATTTCTTCCTGCACTCAACTGTCATTCAACAGAAGGTTGTTTAATTTCCATGCCTTCATGTGGGGTTGAATGTTTTTGTTGGAGTTGAGTTCCACCTTTAGTGCCTTGTGGTCTCAGAAGATACAAGGTAAAATTTCAATTCTTTTGATTCTGTTGAGGTTTTTTTGTGTGTCCTAAGATATGATCAATTTTGGAGAATGTTCCATGGGGTGATGAGAAGAATGTATATTCTTTTATCTTTGGAATGGAGTGCTCTATATGCATCTATCAAGCACAGTTGCTCTAGGGTCTCATTTAAGTCCCTTATATCTTTGTTTAATTTCTGTTTAGAGGATCTGTCCTGCTCTGTAAGAGGAGTATTAAAGTCCCCTGTTATTATGGTATTATAGAATATCATATTGCTCAGACTGAGTAATGTCTCTTTCAATAATCTGGGAGCATTTAAATTGGATGCATAAATATTTAGAATTGAATTGTCTTCTTGTTGTATTTTTCCCTTGACCAATATGAAGTGACCATCTTTGTCTTTTTTGACTTTAGATGCTTTAAATCCACATGTATCTGAAAATAAGATTGCAACTACTCTTTTCTTCTGAATTCCGTTTGCCTGAAAAATTGTCTTCCAACCCTTAACTCAGAGTTTTGTCCTTTGAAGCTAGGTGTGTTTCCTACGGACAGCAAATGAATGGCTCGTTTTCTAAATCCAGCCAGCCAATCTATGCCTCTTCAGTGGGGGAATTCAAGCCATTAACATTTATTGAGATAATTGATAAGTGTAGTAGTGTTCTATTTATCTTATTTTGTGAGAGTCCATTGCTTAGTTTTCTTTTGCATCAGTGTGGAAGTTAAGTTCTGTCCTTTAACTTCTGAGTTCTTACTTTGCTGTTGATCCATTGTGATGGTCAGTGTGTAGAACAGGTTGAAGTATTTCCTGTAGAGCTGGTCTTGTTGTGGAGAATTTCCTCCATGTTTGTATATCAGTAAATGATTTGATTTTTCCATCAATTTTAAAACTTAGCTTAGCAGGATATAGAATTCTGGGCTGGATATTGTTCTGTTTAAGTAGATTAAAGGTAGATGACCATTCTCTTCTTGCTTGGAAAGTTTCATTAGAGAAGTCTGCAGTCACCCTGATGGATTTGCCCCTGTAGGTCAACTGGTGCTTACTCCTGGCAGCTTGAAGAATCTTTTCTTTTGTCTTGACTTTGGACAGGTTCATCTCAATGTCTTGGAGAAGTTTGGCTAGAGTTGAGGTGACCTGGGGTCCAATATCCCTCTGAAAGGAGTGTGTCAGAATCTTTAGTGATATTTGGGAAATTTTCATTTATAATATTCTCAAGTATGGTTTCTATTCCCCTGGGGCATTCTTCTTCCCTTTCTGGGATACCTATAACTCGTATATTTGAATGCTTCATAAGTCCCATAATTCAGTCAGTGAATGTTCTGCTTTCTCTCTCTTCTTTTCTGCCTCTTTAACTATCTGAGATATCTCAAGAGCTTTGTCTTCTACCTCTGAGATTCTTTCTTCTGCATGGTCCAATCTGTTGTTGATACTTTTTATTGCATTTTTAAGTTCCTTAATTGATTGCTTCAGTTCCTTCAGCTCTGCTATATCCTTTCTACATTCTTCATATCATTCATCTCTTATGTGATTCTGTTTTTGGATTTCCTTTTGGTTATTTTCCACTTTGTCAGTATTTTCCTTCAATGTTTCCATCATTTGCTTCATTGTTTTCATCATCTGTATTCTAAATTCCCTTTCTGTCATTTCTAACATTTCTTTATAGGTGGAATCCTCTGCAGTAGCTACCTCATGGTCCCTTTAGGGGACGTCTCTGGACTGGTTTTTCATATTGCCAGGATTTTTCTGTTGGTTCTTCCTCATGAGTGATTTATCTGCCTCCTTGCCCTAATTTTTCTTTCACTTCCTCTTGCTCTTTAAGTTACTGTGCTTCTGGACTAGGGTTTCGATGAGTCCTTTTGGTACAGGACCAGAAGGATGAGAAGATTGAAGAGCAGGAAGAGAAAAAAGAAAAAAAAAGGAGAAGGGGTGGGTATAAGAGGATATTAACAAAAAGAAGAGAGGCACAGAAAGAGGGAGACATGAGCAATATAGGTGTACACTAGGGTACTTTGACCCAACCTTAAAAACCCTCAACCTCTGGGGGTGCTGGGGTGGGTTGTTCCCTTGAGGTCAGCAGCTCTTTGCTAGCCTGTTCGGACACAGAATCCCACCTCTACCAAGTAGAGAGGAAAGACCAAAATGCTATAAATCAAACCAAAACAAGCAAACAGAAAACTTTACAGGATAAAATTGGGCAAAAAACCAAATAATAGGGGTTAGAAACACTAGCAGAAATTAAGTTCTAATTGTTAAAAAAAGTAAAAATGGAAAATTATATTTAAACTAGAAAAATGAAGAAAGAAAAGAAAAATCTATAGGGAAAATGTTGAAATTAAAAATAAATAAACAAACAAAACCCCCCCAAACCCACACACAAACAAACAAAAAACAAAAACCCAAAGCTGAATATTGTCTCGGCAGCAGGTGATCTTCTTGGGTATAAGATGATAATCACAATGCTGATATGGCTGTATGAGATGCAGACTGGAGGCCTCTGCTGATTTCTCAAACCACGCAGGGTGGAGAGCCTAAATCTCACCTCAGCCTGCTTAAAAGGCACTTTAAATTGCCAACCTGGGCTAAGCAGAAGCTTTCCAGGGAAAGCACTTGTCGCTGGGATCACTCCTGAAGTGGCTATCCACTTACCCAGTCTGCCAAAACCAATCTCACACTATGCCCTCAAGGGGCAAGGCTGTAAGTCATCTCAGTCCCTGCATTTAGGCTGCTCAGTCACTAGATTACTCACTCCCACCTGATCCTTGCTCTGTGACCCTGAGGACCGAGGTTGCCAGGGCAGTTCTCCCACAGTGGCTCCATGCAGCCCACAGCTGAACACTGGCTCAGCAGCTCAGTCTGGGGCCCTAGACAATGCTTAAAGTCCTCTGCACTCTTGCCTAAGTTCTTTCATGGTAGTTCAACTGAGTGCCAAGTCCAAAAAAAACCCCAAACAGCTCACAGGTAAGGCCTTTCCAGTTTGCAGTCTCAGTGGTGCTGAATTTACGGCTGCCAGCAGGATTAGACCAAAAGAACACATGCAAACACTTGCCAATTCTCCACTGCTTTTGTTCTCCTTATGGGGTCCAGAAGTCCCTTGCTGACTCCCTGTGTCTCCAAAGGGATGTTTCTGGGAAGATCCCACCAGCCAGAGATGCCTGAAGTCTCCTCTCCCCAGACTCACCGTGCCCAGTTGCAAGGAAGCTGTTACTCGGCTGCCATCTTGTTCCTCCTCCAATGATCATTTCTGTCTTTTTTAAGGCTGCATAATATTCCATGGTATACATATACCACAATTTATTAATTCATTCATGAGTGGATGGGCACTTGGGCTTCTTCCATGACTTGCTATTATAAATTGAGCTGCAATGAACAATCTGGTGCAAATATCTTTGTTGTAAAGTGATTTTTGGTCTTTTGGATATACACCTAGTAGAAGAATTGCAGGTTCAAATGACAGGTCTACTTTCAGACCCCTGAGTGTTCTCCAAACTACTTTCCAAAAGGAATGTATTAGCTTGTGTTCCCACCAGCAGTGCAGAAGTGTTCCCTTTTCTCCACATCTATGCCAACATCTGTAGATTTGGGATTTTGTTATGTGAGTCACTCTTACGGGAGTTAGATGATATCTCAAAGTGGTTTTGATTTGCATTTCTCTGATCATTAAAGATGATGAGCATTTTTTCATGTGTCTGTAGGCTATGTGCCTGTCTTCTTCAGAGAAGCTTCTATTCAAGTCTATTGCCCACAATGAAATGGGATCACCTGTTCTTTTCTTATTAATAAGTTTGAGTTCTCTGTGGTTTATGGTTATCAAACCTTTGTCAGAAGCATAACCTGCAAATATCCTCTCCCATTCTGAGGGCTGTCTGCTTGCTTTACTTACTATGTTCTTGGCTGTGCAGAAGCTTTTTAATTTGATCAGATCCCAGTAATGTATTTTTGGTGTTGCTTCAATTAACTGGGGGATCCTCCTCATAAAGTATTCTCCCAGGCCATTTCTTTGAGAGTTTCTCCTGCACTCTCTCCAAGAATCTTTCATGTCTTAAATTTAAATCTTTTATCCAGTGAGACTCAATTTTTGTTAATGGTGACAGGTGTGGGTCCAGTTTCAGCCTTCTACAAACCACCAGCCAATTCACACAGCACCATTTGTTAAATGGGGAATCTTTCCCCCAATTTATGTTTTTGATAGGCTTGTCCAAAATCAAATGATGGGTCTGGGTTCCTCTCTTGGTTCTCTATTCTGTTCCATACATCTACCTCTCTATTTTTGTGCCAGTACCATGCTGATTTGATCACTATAGAGTTATAGTATAGTTTGAAGTCTGGTAGCATGATTCCTCCTGATTTTATTTCTGAGTAATGTCTTGGCTATTTGAGGTTTCTCCTGTTTCATATAAAACGAAGTACTTTTTTTACAGATCTTTAAAGTACGACCATCGTGCTTTAATAGGGATTGCATTAAAATTATATATCGCTTTGGGTAGTATGGACATTTTAACAATGTTGATTCTTCCCAGCCATGCGCATGGTATGTTTTTCCATTTCTTGACATCTTCAGCTATTTCTTTTCTCACAATTTCATAGTTCTCTTTATAAAGATCTTTCACATTCTTTGTTAGGTAAATTCCCAAATATTTCATCTTCTTTTGCACTACTTTAAAAGGAATAGAGTCCTTGACTGATTTTTCAGCTTGACTATTATTGGTATAAATGAAGGCTACTGATTTGTGAGTATTGATTTTGTAACCTGAGATGCTACTGTAGTCTTTGATCACTTCTAAGAGTTTTGTAGTTGAGTCCCTGGAGTTTTCCGGATATACAATCATATCATCTGCAAAGAGTGAACGTTTGTCTCCTCTGACCTTATTTGTATACCCTTGATCACCTTCTCTTGCCTGATTGTGGTGGTAAGACTTCCATTATAATGTTAAAAAGCAGCAGAGACAGTGGGCAACCTTGCCTGGTTCCTGATCTGAGTGGAAATGTTTCAATTTTACTCCATTCAATACAATACTGGCTGTGGGTTTAGTGTGGATGGCCTCTATCAGTTTCAGAAAAGTCCCTTTTATACTTATTTTCTTACATATTCTGATCATGAAATATTACCAAAAGCTTTTTCTGCATCAATTGAGACATAAGTTTTGTACTGAATACAGATACATAACTCTGTGTCTGAACAGTCCTGGCAAGGGAATGTTGACACAAAAGTTCACCAAACAAATGTAAGCCAGTGTGCCAAAGGCCATCTAACTATGTGATTGTTCTCAGTAAGAAGGGAGTTTAACCCTTGCTCCAGCATAATATTGGCAGTACCTGGCCTTCTGTGAAATGCAGTTTCTTCTTCTCTTCAGTTAGGGTTCTGTCAGCTAATGAAGTTTTCAGGTCTCCACAAAAGCTTTCTTCCCAGAAGTTTCATCTAGACTTTACTTTTTATACACACTTCAGTCTATTTCCATCCAATACATGTACTAATCACATATGTAACTCTCTCTCCGAACACCGCAGGCAAGACAAAGTTGACACAAACGTTCACGAAACAAATGTTAACGAATGTCAGGTGGCTCCTGTGGCTCAGTGAGTAGGGCACCAGCCCCATATACCAAGGGTGGCAGGTTTAAACCTGGGCCCTGCCAAACTGCAACAAAAAATAGCTGGGCGCTGTGGCAGGCGCTTGTAATTCCAGCTACTTGGGAGGCTGAGGCAAGAGAATCTCTTATGCCCAAGAGCTGGAGGTTACTGTGAGCTGTGACACCATGGCACTCTGCTAAGGGCAACAAAGTGAGACTCTGTCTCAAAAAAAAAAAAAAAAAATTGTTAGCAAACGTATCAATGGCCATCCAACAATGTGCTTGTTGTCGGTGAGAAGAGAGGTTTACCGCTGCCTTCACATTGTACTGGCAGTATCTGGCTCAGTGAAAGCAATTTCTTCTCTTCAGTTAGGGTTCTGAAAGATAGTAGATAATGAAATTTTCAAACCTCCACAAAGGCTTTCTTCCCAGAAGTTTCTTTCTTTCTTTTTTTTTTTTTTTTATATTTACAAACATTAATTTTACTTTGAATCTGGTCTGATGTTAACAACTAACAGTTTATCAGAATTTGTATTTTATACACCTGTATGTTAGAACTTTAGTGGACAAAATTGATAAAATCCCTATACAGAATAACTATCTGCACTTTAAACTTTAAAGACACTTCAGTCTCTTTCCAAAGTGCCATCTATTCCAGCCAATATATGTATTGATCAACAATATAACTTCTCTCTCTGAAAACTCCTGGAAAGGGTAGATTGATACAAATGTTCACCAAATAAATAAGCCAATGTCTCAAAAGCCCTTCAAGTAAGTGCATGTTTGTAGTGTGAATAGAAGTTTGCCAATGCTCCAGCTTGTAACAGGCATTGTCCCACTTGGAGTGAATAGCAGTTTCCACTCTTCAGGAAGGCTTCTGAGAACTACTCATGAAAGAAGTTTTCAAACTTCCACAAAAGCTTTCTACCCAGACATACCATCTGCACTTTACTATTTATACACACTTTAGTCTGTTTTCAAAGTGCCATGTATTCCATCCAATACATGTATTGACTCTTTCTTTGAACACCCCCCGCAAGGGAATGTTGACAAAAATGTTCAACGAACAAAAGTAAGCCAATGCGCCAATGGCCATCCCACTATGTGCTTGCTCTCAGGGTGAAGAGAGGCTGCAGCATTATAATGATAGTATCCATTATAATGGATACTTTTCAGTTAGGCATCTGAAAGCTAGTCTTTAATGAAGTTTTCAAACCTCCACAAAGGCTTTCTTCCTAGTTTTATCTCCCACACTGAAGTCTATTTCCAAAGTGCTATCTATTCCAGAAAATAATGTATTGATCACGCATGTAACTCTGTCTCTGAACACTCCTGGTAAGGGAACACTGACATAAATGTGCCTTCAAGAAATGTAAGCCAATGTCTCAAAGGCTATAAAAGTGCATGCATGTACTGAGTCAGAAGAGAAGTTTGCCACAGCTCTAGCTTATAAACCTGCAGTATCCCACTTGCAGTGAAAAGCAGTTTCTTCTCTTCAGTAAGGCTTCATAGAGCAACCTATGAATGAATTTTTAAAATTTCTACAAAAGCTTTCTTCCCAGAAGTTTCATCTGCACTTTACCTTTTATATACATTTCAGTATTTTTCAAAGTGCCATGTATTCCATCCAACACATAACATTCTCTGAACACTGCCAGCAAGGGAACGTTGACAGACCTGTACCCCAACAAACATAAGCCAACATACCAAAGGCCATCCAAATACATTCTTGTTCTCACTGAGAAGAGAAGTTTATGACTGCTCCAATATTCTACTGGCAGTATCTAGCTCAGTGAAATGCAGTTTCTTCTTCAGTTAGGCCTCTGAAAGCTAGTCGCTAATGACATTTTCAAACCTCCACAAGAGCTTTCTTCCCTGAATTTATCTGCACTTTCCTTCTCATGCACACTTCACTCTGTTTCCACAGTGCTATTTATTCCAAGAAATATTTGCATTGATCACAAATGTAACTCTTTGTCTCAACACTCCTGGCTAGGCAACGTTGACACAAATGTAAGCAAAACGAATGTAAGACAATGTGCCCACGGCCATCCCACTATGTGCTTGTTCTTACTGAGAAGAGAGGGTTACCCCTACTGACATTATATTGGCAGCATCTGGCATTCAGTGAAATGCAGTTTCTGCTTGTGTTCAGTTAGTCTTCTGAAAGCTAGACACTCATTAAATTTTCAAATCTCTTCAGAGGCTTTCTTCCCTGATATTTCCTCTGCACTTTACACTTTAAAGGTACTTCAGTCTCTTCGTCTTGATCATGCATATAGCTCTCTCTCTGAACACTCCCAAGATGGGAATGTTGACACAAATGTGCCCCAAACAAATGTAAGACAATGTGCCAACGGCCATCCAACTATGTGCGTGTTATCAGTGGGAAGAGAGGTTTATTAGTGCTCCAGCATTATACCGGCAGTATATGGCTCAGTGAAATGGTTTCTTCTGGGCGGCACCTGTGGCTCAAGGAGTAGGACACCAGCCCCATATACCAGGGGTGGCTGGTTCGAATATAGCCCCAGCCAGAAACTGCAAAACAAAACAAAACAAACAAATACAGGTTTCTTCTTCTCTTCAGTTAGGCTTCTGAAAGCTACTCACTACTTAAGTTTTCAAACCTCCACAACAGCTTTCTTCTTGGAAATTTCCTTTGCATTTTCCTCCTTATACACATCAGTCTGTTTTCAAAGTGCTATCTATTCCAGGAAAAACTTGTATTGATCACACATGTAACTCTGTGTCTGAACACTCCTGGCAAGAGAACATTGACACTATGTTCGCCAACCTAATGTGAGCCAATGTGCCAATGTCTATCCAACTATGTGCGTGTTCTCTGTGAGAAGAGAGGTTTAGCACTACTCCAGCATTATACCAGCAGTATCCAGCTTTCAGTTAAATGAAGTTTCTTCTTCACTTCAGTTAGCCTTCTGAAAGCTAGTTGCTAATGAAATATTCAAACCTCCTCCAAAGCTCTCTTCCCTGACGTTTCCTGTGCACTTTACACATTAAAGACACTTCCATCTCTTCCCAAAGTGTCTGTCATCTATCTCAATCAACATATGTATGGGTAACACATGTAACTCTTTCTCTGAACACCTCCAGCAAGGGAATGTTGACACAAATGTACTCGAAACACATGTAAGCCAATGTCTCAAAGGCCCTCCAAGTACGTGCATGTTCTCAGTGAGAAAAGAACTTTCCAAATGCTCCAGCTTCGAAGTGGGAGTATCCTGCATGGAGTCAAAAAGCAATTTCTTCTCTTCAATAAGGCTTGTTAGAGCTACCCATCAATAAAGTTTTCAAATCTCCAAAAAGTTTTCTTCCCAGAAGTTTCATCTATACTTTACTTGTTATATACATTTTAGTCTGTTTCCAAAGTGCCATGTATTCCATCCAATACATATATTGATCACATATATAACTGTCTCTCTCTCTGAACACTGCAGCAAGGGAATGTTGACTCAAATGTTCACCAAACAATTGTAAGCCCAGTGGGCCAATGGCCATTCAACTATGTTCTTATTCTCAGTGAGAAGAGATTTTTATCACTGCTCCAGCATTATACCAGCAATATTGGCTCAGCGAAATGAAGTTTCTTCTTCTCTTCAGCTAGGATTCTGAAAGCTAGTCGCTGATGAAGTTTTCAAACCTCCACAAAGGCTTTCTTCCCAGAAGTTTCATCTGCACTTTCCTTCTTATACACACTCAGTCTGTTTCCAAAGTGGTATCTATTCCAGAATATAATTGTATTGAACACACGTGCAACTCTCTCTGTAAACCCTCCCAGCAAGGGAACGTTGACACAAAAGTTCACTAAATAAATGTAAGACAATGTCTCAAAGGCCCTCCAAGTAGATTCATGTTCTGAGTGAGAAAAGAAGTTTGCCACTGCTCCAGCTTAGAGCCAGCAGTATCCTGTTTGGACAGAAAAGCAGTTTCTTCTCTTCAGTCAGGCTTCTTAGAGCTACCTGTGAATGACATTTCAAGCCTCCACAGAGGCTCTCTTCCCGGAAGTTTCAACTGCACTTTCCTTCTTATGCACACTTCAGTCTGTTTCCAACGTGCTATCTATTCCAGAAATTACTTGTATTGATCACACATGTAACTTTATGTCTGAACACTCCTTTCAAGGGAATGCTGACACAACATAGTTGGATGGCTATGGGCACACTGGCTTACATTTGTTTGGGGCACATTTGTGTCAACATTCCCTGCCCAGGAGTGTTCAGATGCAGAGGTACATGTGTGATCAATACATATATTGGCTGGGAATAGATGACATTTGGAAAGAGAGTGAAGTGTCTTTAGAGTGTAAAGTACAGAGGAAACATCAGGGAAGAAAGGCTTTGTGGAGGTTTGAAAACTTCATTAGCGACTAGCTTTCAGAAGCCTACCTGAAGGGAAGAGGATACTGCATTTAACTGAAAGCCATATACCATCAATGTATTCCTGAAGCAGTGGTAAACCTCTCCTCTTTCTGAGAACAAGAACGCAGGTGGATGGTCATTGGCATATTGGCTTACATTTGTTTGGCTTACATTTGTGTCAATGTTCCCTTCCCAGGAGTGTTCATACACAGAGTTGCACGTGAGATCAATAAAAGTATGTTCTGAAATAGATCTTTGGAAACAGACTGAAGTGTGTATAAAAAGGAAAGTGCAGATGAAACCTGGGAGAAAAAGCCTTTGTGGAGTTCTGAAAACTTCATTGGCAACTAGCTATCATAAGCCTCACTGAAGAGAAGAAGAAATTGCATTTCACTGAGCTGGATAATGCCGTAATAATGCTGGAGCAGTAGTAAATTTCTCTTCTCATTGAGAACAAGCACATAGTTGGATGGCCATTGGCACACTGGCTTACATATCTTTGTGGCACCTTGTGTCAAAGTTCCCTTGCTGGGAGTGTTCATAGAGAGAGTTCCATGTGTGATCAATATACTGGCTGGAATAAATGGCACTTCTGAAATAGACCAAAGTGTCTTTTAAGTGTAAAGTGCAGAGGAAACATCATGGAAGAATGCATTTAGTGACGCTGGAAAACTACATTAGTGACTAGCTTTCAGAAGACTAACTGACCGGAAGAAGAAACTGCATTTCACTGTGAAGAGACCCCTTGAATATGACCCTTCCCCTGCTTCCCCATCCCACCAACGGACTTCCACCAACGGCCTTCCCCCAACAGTATTGCCAACGGCATTCCACCCCCCCCCCCACCTTGGCAGTTTATTCTGGGATATAAAAGCAGCCTGTAACAGCTCTTCGGGGTTCCTCTCTGTTCATCTCCGAGTGGCTGAGGGACCCTGACGCGCCAGAAATAAACACCTCTTGCGTTTGGATTGACCTGAGTTTGGTGACTGTTCCTTGGGGGTAGCTATATCCTAACCAGACCCCGCTTTGGGTCCAACATTTGGGGGCTCGTCCGGGATGAGCGCCCCCTAGAGGACATCACCTACTCCGGTCGGAGGTAAGTCCGGGCCGGCAATTGTCTTTGTCTTTGTCTTTGTTTTTGCCCTTTTTTTGTTTTCTGTTTCGGGCATATGCATTCGTATTCGTATCTGGGAGTCGGAGAGGGGTAGACGTGCCTGTACTCTCCACCCAGCACCCCGGGGGATGCCCCGGCGGTGGTTTGAACGAGACAAGGATTCTGGGTTAGAGTCCCAGTCCTGTCTCAGACAGGGGTTCTGGGTTGGAGGGCGGCTGACGACGTGGAATCCGTCAACCCCCTCAACTCTGTAGTGGGCGACTGACTAGACTGTCAGTTTCTGAAATTCTGTAGGCGGGCGCCCCACCGCCACCTGACTCGGGTCAATTGACATCTCTAAGGCGCCGTTTTTGTCTCTGTCTGTTGTTATTTGTCTGTGAGTCTATTCGTGTGGACCCAGAGGGGACAGGTGATCCTGGGTTTGAGTCCCAGTCCTGCCTCCGTGACATGAACTGGGCAGGTGATCCTGGGTTAGAGTCCCAGCCCTGCCTCGGTGATTTGGATTGGACAGGTGATCCTGGGTTAGAGTCCCAGCCCTGTCTCCAACCTGTGGACAGGGAACTCCCTGTCACCCAGGAGGTGGTTGACAACTTTGTCAGCCTCCTCCTACCTGTAGACAGAAACCTCTCTGTTGTTTGGAAGGCAGTTGACAATTCTGTCAGCTTCCTCAAACCTGCAGGCAGGCATCCCCTGCCTTCTGAATCAATTCTAGTTTTGTGGCGCCGTTCTTTACCCGCGCAATTTTTGTTTTCGTGTCTGTCTATTGTTTTCATTTGTCTCTTGGTCTTTTCTGTGTGGACCGGTCCTCCCCAAATGGGTAACCAGCTAACAACCCCTCTTTCCCTGACTCTAGCTCATTGGAAAGACGTCAAGGCCAGGGCCCGCAGCCTCTCAGTAGAGGTGCGCCAGAGCCGCTGGCAGACCCTCTGTTCCTCGGAGTGGCCGATTTTTGATGTCGGTTGGCCCCGAGGCGGAACCTTCATTCTACTCATTGTTTTGCATGTCAAGTCTAAAGTCTTCCAGCTAGGGCCTCAGGGCCACCCTGACCAAGTTGCCTACATCATCATCTGGGAGGGCTTGACCAGGGACCCCCCAGCGTGGGTTCTCCCCTTCCTCAGCCCGGGGGGCCCCTCCCCATCTCCTCCCACGAGCTATACTGTATCCCCCTCTGCTCCTAGATCATTCGACCTCAAAAACCGGTTCTCCCCGATTCCCAACCAGACCTTCTCCTTCTAGGTCCCCCCAGCTCTTCTTCTGCTAGTCTGACCATGCGATCTTCAGAGCGCTCCTGGGACAAATTCTCCCAGAAGAACGTCTGGTCGAGACTCAGCTGGGGAGCTCCCTGAGGTGGGTCATTGTGGAAAATGAACACCAGAGAGGAACCGGTGGCGCCAAGACATCCAAAGTAAAGTAGGATCCTTTTAAAGCCCACTACATTTTAGTGGAAGAGGAGCCTGATCACCTCCTGGGCATTAGATCGCCCGCAGATCTGCTGACAAATATGAGACCAGATCTGCCAGATAGCTAAGTAGCAGCTTAAGTGGAAATTTGAGGCTGCCCAGGTTAAGAAATGTAATATTTGCAAGGATGAAAACAAATGACTCCCTCCCAGCAACACTGATAGCCAAACAAGTCGAAAGTTGCACTGGTGACTCAGAAAGGATGCTGTCAACTGGGTTTCTTGGAAGTAAAATAATGGACCATAACACAATCTGTATCAAAACTTTCATAGTGACCTACGTTCTGTTTGTAAGAGTATCTGAGAGGGAATACTTGAGTCATCAGAAACTCTTAACATTATTCAAAAGATGACGAAAGTTCTGGTCTGTATGTCTGTGTGTCAATATATGTCGGGTATGTGAACATCTTTGATATGGCTATGTGAGACCTAGGCAGACCAGGAAAGACATTAGAGATGGTACCTATGTTGTGGTTTCAGAACTCTTTTCAGTAATTGAAATTCTTAATGTTAAAGTCATTTATAAGACAAAATATTGAAACATTAATTATTAAATATAAGTTGAAATTTGTATACCTTGACTTCTTATTTGTATGTGATATACTAAACTAAGTAATTGGCCTAGAAAGAATCAAAGATTTTATGCATTATCAAGATATCATCACTGTTGTCTTTATTAGGATTTTGACTAACTATATCTGGCAAACTTTCCAAAATCAATCGTGTCCTCCTCTCTGTCTCTTTTTGTGATGTGTGATGTCCCACGCATTGGCAGGTGTGACCTTAACGGTTCACTTCTAAGGCCAAGTGACGAGTTTATCAGTTTTTTTAAGGGTTGTTTTTTTTTCTTTTAGGAATTCCAAATAGATTGCACTTGAACTGTCATTGCTGAAAAACCAGTTTTGAACATTCTCATCACTTGTGCTTGTCTGGTATGTAGATCTTAGAATGGTTCCTGGAGCTAGAATGTCCCTTGTGCACATTTTACTGTGTGTGTCATATTACAACACTTGCAAAGCTCGAATCAGTGGTTTCTATTAGATTCTAAACCAGGGCTGGCTGAGGCTTTGCTATCCATCTCATGTCTCCCCTACTTCTGTTACCCTTCCCCAGTTTCAGGATAAAAGACATGATGATTTCTCCCAGAATCTAGAGTAAATCTAAAGAGGGAAAAGGACTTCCATTTTTTCTTTTGCCTTTCTCTTGGCTCTGGTAGGAGAAAAGAAAATTACAAGAGTCTATATGACTACTTATAAAAGTTATTTCATTTTGTCTCCCTGAATTTATAGCCTTAGTCTTGAGCTATTTATAAAGATGCTGTAACTCTTGAAGGTGAGTTGAGGCAGAACAGTTAGAAAGATGGAATTCTGGACACAAAGTAGCAGGGATGTGTTTTGTGGTGCTAGGATTCCCATCCTACTAACTTTAAGAGCACTAACAAAACCACCACTGGGGAAATGGTTCTCATTGTCTCTGTTTGAATGTTGTGGTCTTACTTTCTGGGAAACTAGTGTGCTGGTTATTAGTCCTTCACATTTTGGGATAAAGTAAATATTTACAAAAGAATTCATGTTCTTAATGTTTAAAATATAGGCTTATTTGATATGTTAAAACTATACAGGAAACATTGCCAAATATGAAATGGTGTTTAATTTTCTTTGGGTTAATGTTCACATGTATGTGTTATTACCATTCAAAAACATTTGTCATCCATAGGCCGTTATTATTTTATTTTGATTCTTATCAAAAAGTGTTTTAAAAACAACTCCAAAGTTTGTTTCTTCAAGGAAAGTCATGGAAAGGACTGACAAGTTCTCCTGATCCATATATTACTTTTACAAGTTGAATTAAATTACCGTAGCAATGTGTATTATGATGTTTGCTGAAAAGATGGTGTTAATCAAATAAATGGATGCTAGCATCACCATGTGACAGGCTGGGCAGTCAAAGAAAATGGTGGAAGCATAGTTGTCCTTTGAAGAAAGCATGACTATGCTGGAGTGGTATTTGAAACCTGAGAACACTGTGGAAATACAACAACAATGGAATTGTGAATGTGCAACAGAACCTCCAAGATGCCTCGCAGT
>NW_003852672.1:1091097-1096676 GCF_000181295.1 Otolemur garnettii | reverse complement strand
AAGCAGCCTGTAACAGCTCTTCGGGGTTCCTCTCTGTTCATCTCCGAGTGGCTGAGGGACCCTGACGCGCCAGAAATAAACACCTCTTGCGTTTGCATCGACCTGAGTTTGGTGACTGTTCCTTGGGGGTAGCTATATCCTAACCGGACCCCGCTTTGGGTCCAACAACTGAAAGCCGGATCCTGGTGTTATAATGCAGGAATACTGGTAACCTCTCTTCTCACTGAGAACAAGCCCAGAGTTGCATGGCCATTGGTACAGAGCCTTACATTTGTATGGGGTACATTGTGTCAATGTTTCCTTGCCTGGAGTGCTGAGACCCAGATTTACATGTGTGATCGATACAAGTAATTTCTGAATAAATAGCACTTTGGAAACTGACTAAAGTTATGTCTAACAAGGAAAGTGCAGATGAAACTTTCAGGAAGAAAGCTTTTTTTGGAGGTTTGAAAACGACATTCACGGGTAGCTCTCAGAAGCCTTACTGAAGAGAAGAAACTGCTTTTATGTCCAAACAGGATACTGCCAGTTATAAGCTGGAGCAGTGATAAAAATCTCTTCTCACCAAGAACAAGCACATAGTTGGATGGCCATGGGTACATTGGCTTACATTTGTTTGGGCACATTTCTGTCAGCATTCCCTTGCCAGGAGTTTTCAGACACATAGTTACATGGGTGATCATTGCAAGTATTTTCTGGAATAAATAGCACTTTGGAAACAGACTGGAGTGTGTATAAGATGAAAGTGTAAATAATATTTCTGGGAAGAAAACCTTTGTGGAGGTTGGAAAACTTCATTAGCGACTAGCTTTCAGAAGTCTAACTGAAGAGAAGAAGAATCTGCATTTCACTGAAGGAAGGAGACTGCCAGTATAGTGCTAGAGCATTGGTAAACCTCTTCTCACTAAGAACAAATACACTTGGAAGGTCGTTGGCACATTGGCTTATATTTGGTGAACATTTGTTTCAACGTTCCCTTGCCAGGAGTATTCAGACATGGAGTTACATGTGTGATCAATACAACTAATTGATCTGGAGTAGATAGCTTTGGAAACAGCTATCTACTTTATACTTTGGAAACAGACTGAAGTATGTATAGGAAAGAAAGTGAACATGAAACTTTTGGGAACAAAGCTTTATTAGAGGTTTGAGTACTTCATTCACAGGTAGCTCTAAGAAGCCTTACTGAAGACAAGAAACTGTTTTTTGCTCCAAGTGAGATAGTGCCAGTTGTGAGCTGGAGCAGTGGCAAACTTCCCTTCTCACTCAAAACATGCACGTACTTGGAGGGCCTTTGAGACATTGGCTTAAATTTCTTTGGGGAACAAACAAATTTAAGACTCCTTGCTGGGAGTGTTCAGAAACAGTTGTATGTATGATCAATACATGTATTGGCTGGAATAATGGCACTTTGGAAAGAGATTGAAGTGTCTTTAAAGTGTAAAGTGCAGAATAAACGTCAGATAAGAAAAACTTTGCATCGGATTGAAACCATCATTAGTGACTAGTTTTCTGAATCCTAGCTAAAGACAAGAACAAACTGCATTTCCCAGAAAGCTGTACAGTGCCAGTGTCATGGTAAACCTCTCTTCTCACTGAGAACATGCACATAGTTGGATGCTCATTGGCACATGGGCTTACATTTGTGTCAAAGTGCCCTTGCCAAGTGTGTTAAGACACAGAGTTACATGTGTGATCAATACAAGTCTTTTCTGCAATAGATAGCAATATGGATACAGATGGAAGTGTGTTTAAGAAGGAAACTGCAGATGAAACTTCCAGGAAGAAAGCCTTTGTAGAAGTTTCAAATCTTGATTAGTGACTAGCTTTCAGAAGCCTCCCTGAAGAGGAGAAGAAACTGCATCACTGAGCTGGTATAATGCTCAAGCAATGTTAAACTTCCCTTCTCACTAAGAACAAGCACATAGTTGGCTGCCCATGGCACATTGGCTTACATTTGTTTGGTGAACTTTGGATCAATGTACCCTGGTCTGCAGTGTACAGAGAGAGTTATATATGTGATCCATTAATGTATTGGATGGAATACATGGCACTTTGGAAACAGACTAAAGTGTGTGTAAAAAGGAAAGTGATAAAGATACTTCTGGGAAGAAAGCTTTTGTGGATGTTTGGAGACATCATTTACAGGTAGCTCTAAGAAGCCTTACTGAAGTGAAGAAACTGCTTTTCACTCTAAGCAGGATACTGCTGGCTATAAGCTGGAGCACTGGGAAACTTCTCACTGAGAGCATGCACATACTTGGAGGGGTTTTAAGATACTGACTTACATCTTGGGGGGAACATTTGTGTCGACATTCCCTTCCCAGGTATGTTCACACAGAGTTACATGTATGATCAATACATGTATTGGATGGTATAGATGGCACTTTGGAAGGAGACTGAAGTGTCTTTAAAGTGTAAAGAACAGAGGCGATGTAAGGGAGCTTTGAAAATTTCATTCGGGACTAGCTTTCAAAAGCCTAACTGAAGAGCAGAACCTGCATTTCACTGAGCCAGATACAGCCAGGATAAGGCTGGAGCAGTGGCAAACCTCTTCTCACTGAGAACAAGACACAGTTGGATGTCCACTGGCACACTGGCTTATATATTTTTGGCAAACATTTGTGTCAGTGTAGTAGTGCTCAGAGAGAGAGTCACATGTGTGATCAATACATATACTGGCTGGAATAGATGGCACCTCGTAATGAGATGGAAATGTCTTTACATTGTGAGGTGGAGACTAAATGCAGGGAAGAAAGCATTTTTGGAGTTTTGAAAACTTCATAAATGGCCAGCTTTCAGAAGCCTAAGTGAAGAGATGAAGAAACTGCATTTCACTTAAATCCAGATAATGCTGGTGTAATGCTGGAACAGTGCTAAACCTCTCCTCTCACTGTGAACAAGCACATTGTGAATGGCCATTAGTACATTGGCTTACATTTGCTTGGCGAACATTTGGGTCAATGTTACCTTGCCAGGAGTATTCAGAGAGAGAAATATATATATGATCAATACATGTGCTAGGCGGAATACATGGCAGTTTGGAAACAAACTGAAGTGTGTATAAAAGTAATGTCCAGATGAAACTTACGGGAAGAAAGACAGCCTTTGTGGAGGTTTGAAAAGTTCATTCACGGGTGGATCTAAGAAGCCTGACTGAAGAGAAGAAATTGCTTTTCTCTCCTAGAGGAATACTGCCGGTCATATGCTGGAACAGAATACATGTGCTCAGAATACGCACATATTTAGAGGGCCTTTCAGAAACTGGCTTACAATTGTTTGGTGAACATTTGTGTCAACATTCCCTTGCTGGGAATGTTCAGAGAGAGGGAGTTACATGTGTGATCAATACGTTTATTGTCTGGAATAGATGGCACTTTGGAAAAAGAGTGAAACGTCATTAAAGTGTATAGTTCAGAGGAAACATCAGGCTTTGTGACGCGACTAGCTTTCAGAAGCGTAAGTGAAGAGAAGAAACTGCTTTTCACTGAAAGCCGGATACTGTCGGTACAATGCTGGAGGAGTTGTAAACCTCTCTTGTCACTGAGAACAAGCACACAGTTGGATTTCCATTGGCACATTGGCTTCCATTTGTTTGTCAAACATTTGTGTCAATGTTCCCTTGATGAGAGTGTTCAGAGAGAGAGTTACATATATGATCAATACATGGATGGAATACATGGCACTTTAGAAATAGACTGAAGGGTGTATAAAAAGTAAAGTGCAGATGAAACTTCTGGGAAGAAAGCATTTGTGGAGGTTTGAAAACTTCATTCACAGGTAGGTATAAAAAGTCTTATGGAAGAGAAGAAATTTCTTTTCTCTCCAAGCAGGACACTGCTGGTTATAATCTGGAGCAGTAGTAAAAATCTCTTCTCACAGAGAACATAGTTGGATGGCCATGGGCACATCAGCTTATATTTGTTTGGGGCACATTTTTGTCAACATTCCCTTGTCAGGAGTGTTCAGACACAGAGTACATGTGTGATGAATATAAGTATTTTGTGGAATAGAAAGCACTGGAAACTGACTGAAGTGTGTAAAAGAAGGAAATTGCAACTGAATCTTCAGGGAAGAAGGTCCTTGTGGAGGTTTGAAAATTTCATTAGCAACTGGCTTTGAGAATCCTAACTGAAAAAAGAATAAACTGCCATTTACTTAGCCACATACTGCCTTTGTGATGCTGGAGCAGTGTTAAACCTCTTTCTCATGGAGAACAAGCACATAGTTGGATGCCTGTTGGGACACTGGCTTATAGTTGTTTGGGGCATTTTTGTGTCAATGTTCCCTTGCTGGGAATGTTCATAGAGTGAGCTCCTTGTGTGATCAATACATATATTGGCTGGAATAAATGGCACTTTAGAAAGAACGTGAAGTGTTTTTAACATGTAAAGTGCAGAGGAAACATCCTCAGGTATGTGGCCGGCACTGTAACAACTGTGTTATGGGCTCTGAGCCTTGTTCCCGATATAAAAAGAGGTTTATTTAGATTTAGAATCAGCTAGTGACTGGACAGACACTAAGCGAGCCAGGCTCCAGAGCTACTGCAGGGAAGAAGGAGGGAGGAGGAATTGGAGGAGGAGCTGTCCCTGGCCAGGACCGGACAGCACTTCTTAGAAGACGGGAGAGGAAGAGGAAAGGAAGGGCAGCGGTTGAGGAATGGCCTGAAGATCTGAGCAGGGCAAGCCTAGAGTTGGGATGGAGAGGAGAGCTGGGGGCAGCACTGATTGATTGATGGGGGTAGAACAGAGGTCCAGATATAGAGGAGTTTAGAAGGATATTCACTAAAGTTACCTGTGGACTCAGAGCTTTCTTGCAGAGGAAAGGGGACTAACTTCAGGGTCGAGGAGGAGGAACAGCTGGGGAAGTAGTCAGAGTGCCCTGGGCTGGATCCTGCTGCAAGGGAGACAGACACTTCCAGGATCAGAAGTGAGACCCTTGAGAAAGGGGGGCTCTGAGGACCGGTTGGGGGTCTCTGGAGATGATTTCTGGGATAAGAAAGTCTGGACAGGACTGCCCTGATACCTGGGATTAGAGGCTTGAGCTTAAACAGGAGGTTTGGGGTTCAGAGGCTCAGGAGAGCTCAGGGTGAAGACGGGAGAGTAGCCTCTCAGGTGTAACAAGAGAGGCCAAGAAAAGTTATGCTGAGCCCCAGTCTTCCTGGAGTGCGTGGGGCCAGTGCTGTTGCATGTGGGCAACTTCCATTATGACTCTACTCCACAGGACTGCCCAGCCACGCCCTCTTTCTGCTGGCATCTTCCTCATCAACCAATGGGCGTAGAGCATTGAGGCCACGCCCACCCACATCTGTTTCCCTGGTAGCTCCAGGCCCCACCTGTCCTGGCTAGATTGCCTTTCCGCCCCAGCAGAAAGTGGAGGCTGTCTGGACCTGTGCTGTAGTTGCCTGGGTCTCCTAAATGAGTTCCCATCAGAGAGATCCTTCAGATCCCTCTTTCCCCCCACCACAGGCTGGGATGTCCGAAGAAATCCGACAGGAAAAACTGGCCAGAGCCAGAAAGAAGGTACAATGCCTGCCAGGGTAGCGGCTCCCAACACAGCCCGAAGACTCCCCCCCCCCC
>NW_003852672.1:1081393-1091077 GCF_000181295.1 Otolemur garnettii | reverse complement strand
AGAAGATGGGAGAGCAAGAGGAAAGGAAGGGCAGGGGTTGAGAAATGGCCTGGAGGTTGTGAGCAGGGCAGGCCTGCGGTTGGGATGGAGAGGAGGGTTGGGGGCCCCAGTGATTGAGTTGCTGGGGGTAGGGCAGAGATCCAGGTATACAGGGGTTTGGAAGGACCCTGGCCAAGGTAAGCTTCGGACCCAGAGCTTGCTTTCAGAGAAGGGACTGACCTCTGAGGAACAGCTCAGAGGAAGGAACAGCTGGGGAAGTAGTCGGAGGGCCCTGGGCTGGATCCGGCTGCTTTGAGGGGGGCAGAGACACTTCCAGGATCAGAGAAGGGAACCTTGAAGGAGGGGACTTCTGAGGACGGTTTGGGCGGGGGTGGGGGGGTCCCAGGAGCTTATTTCGGGGATGAGGAAGTCTCCGGGCGTGGGGCTTTCCGGAGACCAGGGATCACAGACCCTCTGGGTAGAGTGGGTGGGGCTTCAGAGGCGCTGCTGGGTTTGGGCTGAAGCTGGGAGAGCGGCCTCTCTCAGGTACAGCAGGTTATAGAATTCCTTGAAGGAGACCATGAAGGGTCTAGCTGGGCCCCACTCTTCCTGGAGTGGCCGGCGCCTGCTGGCAGCTTCCATGTGACCCTACTGCACATGGCTGCCCGCCTGCTTGCAAGGGCATCTTCCTCATCAACCAATGGGCGTGGAGCATTGAGGCCACGCCCACCCACATCTGTTTCCCTGGTAGCTCCAGGCCCCACCTGTCCTGGCTCAGTGGCCTTTCTGCCCCGGTAGGGAGTGGAGGCTGTCTGGACATGCACCATAGTTAACCTGGGTCTCTTCAATGAGTTCCCATCCCCGTGCGTGTAGATTCCGCTCCCCACCCCCATCACCTGGGATGTCGGAAGAAATCCGACAGGAAAAACTGGCCAGAGCCAGGAAGAAGGTACAATGCCTGCCAGGGTAGCGGCTCCCAACACAGCCCGAAGACCCCCCCCCGCCCACCCCCATCCCTGGCTGCCACCAGGACAGGACCATGGGTAGAGTCTGTGCCACGCCTGAGACAAGCAGAGCTACCTCCAGGGTACCCCTTGGTTCCCTCACCAACGTCTCCTCAGCCGCTCCTGGCCCCTCAACACACAGCTCCTGCCCGCCCGGGGTTGCCCCCCCATGACTCTGGGCTGGTGATTCCCCCTACTCCCGGCTCTGACCTGGGCCCCGGCCTCCTGCCACCCTAAACCTGCCCTCCCTGGCCTCTGCAGCCTCTTGTCTCCAAGGCCCTCACTCCCTGCCCTGTGCTCCCCTCCCTGCACGGCAGAGCAGAGACTGGGGACGCAGGTGGACTAGGTGGGCAGGAGTGGAACCTAGCGAAGTCACCATGCCCCTCCCAACTAATATTACCACCCAGAGCCCAGCCCCTGATGGACGGCCCCTACCCCTGCTGTCCACTCCCTTTTGGCTTTCTCTCATCTCCACACAGATTTCCCAGGGCAAGGGGTCTAAGGAGCACGGAATTCAGGAAAGGAGAAGTCTCAGGCTCCCTCACTCCCTTAACTCAGACATCAGCAACATCTCTGAGGGCAGAGGTGGTTCACTTTGCTCCCAGGCCGCTACTCTGCGGAGAGACTGGTATTTTTCACTGAGTTCTCTCTTCACATTCACTTGGTTCTGGCTGGAGTGAGATCCTCTTTGCTTCTGTGGGTCAGACCCTGGCAAACTGAACTTCACAGCCTCACCTCTTCCCCCAGTCATCTCAATCTGAGGTTCTCTGGGCGCCACAGGCTTAACGTGGGGCATCTCGGTGAAGTGTCGGTTCTCCCAGTGGCTCCGGAGACTCAAAAAGCATTTGTGGACTTAAGGATAACATCTGCATAGATTTGTAAGGTTGTGACTTGGGCAGACTTCTCTCTGAAATGATGCTTGGCTTGTCCTGTGATAACCAAGCTCCCTACCCTTGAAAAAGAAACTTCCTTTGAATCCATTAGTCCCACTCCCCTCAAGGGTGGGGAGGAGAACTCTGAAAAGAGGTCTGAAGATAAGGGAGTGCGTAGAAAGGTGGAAGAACTTTGAGGAGAAACTTGAGATAAGAAAGTACGTAGGGAGGAGAGGCTTGACACACCTCCCGCCCCCCATTAATACGCAATTCCCCTGCCCAAGACTAACAGCAATGATTCAGCTTCTGTACCTCTGCCTACTTGCTGTGATGCAGAAATAAGGGTATAAAGACCCATTTGATCTGTCATTGGTCATCACTTGCCTCCAAGGGCAACAACCACCTGCAGGTGTAATAAATTTCTATTTGCATAAAAGTGTGGTCCATGTCTCCTTCTCAGCTGTGTGAGTCATAAGAGTCCTCTTTCTGTTAGGTTGCCAGATTCAATAGGCACATGTGTTCACTACCCTTGTGCCGTTAGGATACACTGATGTCAAAGTTCAATCCATGCTGGGGTGCGGTGGTCACCCCTGTGCAAGGGAGGGCCCTGTTGTCTGACTCCACAGCACATAATGCACAGCTCCTGCCACCCACTAGAGGCTTCCTTTCCAAAACCCCTTGGTTTTGCCCCCTGGAACTTGCAGATTCCCAGCAAAACTCAGAAGCTTCCTATCAGACGAATGAATTTAGAGGCCACTCTTGTGTAGCAGCCCTATAGCTTATGGCTAGGACGAGTGAGAGTTATAAGAAATACCTGTAATGGAACACCTTGGTGAAAAGGGCATAGAGAGAGATTTAGTTCTAATAAGCATGAGAGAGCTTGCAAAATGAGAGGATTGGTGAATTGGCAGTCTCTACACCTGTGGTGTTGAGGGGCATGAACTCAGCCTTATTAGGCTAGAGGAGAAGGCACTCAAAAAGCATGCACATTCTATCACGCAGATGCTTAATCTTTGTCTCCTACCTGCAGAACGCCAGCACGGCGTCTCTCTGCTGAAGATTACCAAGCTCTGCAAAAGACTAAGATCTATCCATTCTAAGAAGACTGCTTTACTCTCTCTAAGACACACACTCTCTCTCTCCAGCTAAAGTAGATAGCCCTCAAGCACCTAAGAGAAACTGTTTCTGAGCAATGTAGCTTAGCGGTCTGCATCCAGAACCTACATAAGCCAGGCCCAAGACCTGGCCAATCCCGGCCCCTGACAGGTGGTGTCAGAAGCAGATCCTGACACTCTTGCCTTTTGTGAGCCATGTCATGGGTCCGTTTCAGCCACCCAGTGACCATCACACTCACTTCTCTGGTTGTCCCTGTCATTAGATCAGGAGGTGCACACGATACAAGTGTTTTGTAAAAGCTGTAAAGTAGACCGAGACCAACCAGATCCTTAGAAAGTTGAATGTGGCAGAAGGGCTTACACACCTGACGAGCACTACTGCCTGTCCCGTCCACAACTGATGGAGTATCAACTCCAGCACAATCTGCCCTCTTCTCACATCAAGAAGAAGAAGGGAAGTGAATGTGAAAGGAGCTCCCAGACAACTGCTAATGGCAGCTACTTGCCCGAGAAAGTGAGTCTTGCTTGGCCAGCCCCCTGGCCATAGGGGGTTTTAGGGGACATGGGCAGATGGTGGAAAGAGTATCTATCAGGTACCAGGTAAGAAGTCTGGCGTTGACCCCTACCTCTTCCCGTGCCAGGGGGAGGATGTAGGGCAAATCGGGTGGTGGTCTCTCTTTTCATACGGTCAAGTTGGGGCACCACTGCTTTACTTTAACTTAAGAGAAGTTGAAACGAGGCTCTTGTTGCAGAAGTGCATAGACAAATGTCTCATCCCCACTTGCCCTCAAGCTCTGCAGCACTCACTGTGAGGAGGGAGGTAGATTTGGGTTTTCAGAGGTGAAGGTTAAAGGGTCTGGAGCACAGGCAACCTTTTTCCCTGGAGAGAGAGGCGCCACTTCTTCTCCAGACCGGGCTTCCCTGACCAGGCCTGGGATCCCCAGAAATCTGCCCTCACCAAGCTCCAGCAGGTTAGCCATCCTTGCCATCCCAGCAGGCCTGAGCAACAGGCTCAAACTGAGAATCAGGCCCGAGCCTGGAGAGAACAGGCAGTAGAGCTCCACAGCGCTGCACTGCCCTGGTTCAGGCTCAGGGTATGGATGTAGGCCGCCACCTGCCCTCACGTCCATGGTCCTCCTACACAGAGTCTGCCTCAGGAAAGAGCCCATCCCTGCTCCACTCACATCAATACTCAGTGACACATTGAAAACTGACCCAGGAAAACGAGTCCCTGAGCAGGGAGCTCCTGCTGAGCAGGCAGACCCTGGAGAAGCTCCTGGAGGAGAAGGCTCAGGCCGTCCTGGTGGCCCAGGTGGCCCACCAGGAACTGCGCAAGACCAACGTGACAGAGTTGCCCCAGGCTGGCCGATAGGTGAGAGGACCTCATGGCCTCTGTGCCTTCTCACGCTTCTTCCTGGCCCCTTAGGAGCTCCTGGAAGCCACCAGGGAACAAAACCATCAGCCGTAGGCCCAGCTCAGCCTGATGACTAAGAATGGGAAGGGTAGGCGGGATGGCTCTTGCAGAGAGGGGGGACCCTGGGAGGGCTGGGGGACCTCCAAGATGGCTGGCCATTCCGTAAAGGGGTGCTGGCCTGGGGCACGCAGTGAGGAAGGTGGGGTCACTCTGCCTCCCTTGTGGGGTTTTCTGAGGATCCTCTGGCTGCCCATAGGAGTCAAGAAGGAGGAGGGAAAGGAAGAGAACGAGGAGGGACCGGCGAGGACCCACACACCTGATGATGGGGAAGTGGAGGGAGTAGAGCAGGTGGCAGCCCAAGAGAAAGGGGAGACTGCAGATAAGGAGGCCACTAGGCCCAGGCTGAGCATCCTGGAGGACCTGGAGAGCCCAAAATCCAAGGTCAGCCCTCACTCTTCCTGCCCTTCCTCTGAACACCAGTCCTGAACCCCTCTGCATCCCTGCCAGAGGCCCTTGTGCTCCTGGTTTCCCTGCCCTCTGGTCTCTCCTGACACCGACCCTGTCCTTGGGAGCCAGTGGCCGGACCGGTGAACTACACAGGTGGACCCCTGAGACACCCCGAGTGGGGAGGGCTCTTTTCTGCTTCCCTGTATATCCTACAGGCCACGTACCCTCCAGAAGCATAACCCACGTCTTGCTGCAGGAGGTAACGTTTAACGTGGCTCTCCCCAAGGATGAGAAAGAGTCAGTCCAGCTGCCCAGGCAGTTGCAGGAGCAAATGCGGCGGCATCAGGGCCCGGCTCAACAGGCGGCCCCAGCTCACCAGCAGCTGGAGGCAGCCGTTCCAGAGCGCCTGTCCCCCCAGGCCAGGCTGCTGCAGCCACAGGGCCCGGTGGTGCAGCTGAGGAGCCAGCGGCAGGGAGGATTCCCTGGGTCCACCCAGAGCCCTGCCCAGGAGCCCGCTGAGGGCCCAGGGTACCCCAGAGGCAGGGTAGTGAGTAGAGATTGTGGGCTGGGTGGGCATGAGCAGGGAAGGGCTGCTCAGAGCCCTGCCCCTCTTTTCCCCAACCATGAGGAGCCCGCAAAGGAGAGGCCAAGTAGGGGTCTCTGCCCCAGAGGCCCTGTGCCCAGCAGGTCATGCGAATGCTGCACCAAGCTCAGAAGGCCCAGGAGCACCCTGGCTGGGACACAACCACCTACCTCCCCTCCTTCTACCAGGTTGCTGCAAAGAAAATACTCCACATCCTCACCTGCTAGAGGTGGATCCCTCCCCTTTCTCCTGGTGCAGCTGGAGTTCTTTACCCAAGGGCCACCCTGGGCCCTCCCTGTCCTCTCTTCAGGTCACCTCTGCTCTCCCCCATCCCGGCCTTTAATCCTTCCCTCGGGGTTTCTTCTCCCTAGCAATGACAACAGAGTTGAAAGGATTCACTTGTCAGTGTGTGCCTTTTGTCTGTTGACTCAGTCTCCTCTGCTAAATGATGGCCTCTGGTGGGCATCCTGTGCCCCAGCTCCTTGCAGAGGGCGTTGCGTGCAGTAAGCATGCCCTGAACATGCATGGCCTGGAGAAATGAACCCTGCCTACCAGTACAGTTCTAATTGCCTCTGGCCCCGGGCACACGGAGCAGGAGAAAGGACTGAGCCACCAATGCCCAGGCCCCTTCCTCCTGGTGGAAGCTGACCAGCAAGGAGAGGTCCCTTTCCATGGCAGGAAGCAGCTGCTCCCCATACTGTCCTGAGCTTTGGTCACAGGGGCAGGGACTGTGGATTCTGCCCCCAAGCTAGGGTCACTGGCCAAGCCCGGGTGGTAGGTGGGCATGAATGAGAGATAGGGGGTGGGGGGTGGGCTGGCTGGGCCTCTGCTCCTTTCAGGAAGCTCATCTTCCTGCCCCCTCCTCAGAGCATCCAGAGAACACCCAAGGAAGAGACCTGGGGGTCCAGAGCAAAGCCCTCTGGGGCGAGGCTGGCCATCTAGCGCCCTCTGTAGCCCTCTCTGGTTTCCCCCAAAGCCTCTCTGACATCCCAAGCAGCAAGGCCAAGCAGCAGCTGAGTTGAGTGGGGAGGTACAGCAGCCTTTGCCAGGGAACATGAGACCCAGGCATTCTGCCGTCTCTCTCCTTCCCGTCCTGCTCAGGCAAAGATTCCCTCAATGTGGTGTCACCATCTTTGTAATTGAGTCCACTCTACATCCTGACATCTGACCCACACCTGGCCACCCACTCCCTGCCCTGACCAGCAGCCTTTGCCCTGCCCTTGACCAACACCAGCCTCCCCTCCCCAGGTATGGGACCTCCTGCGCAACAGATCGCCTGATCCCTCAGACCCCACCCTGCTTGGGACTTTCCGGGGGTGGTAGTGGTGGCCTCAGCTGGGCCCTGACTGCAGGCGAGGTCTCCACGAGGTGAGGGCAGGACCTGAGTCCTGTACAGGGTCAGCCCAGGGTCGGCACCCAACCCATAAGGACACGTAAGAAAGGCTCACAACCCGTTTGAGACCTAGGAGATTACTAATAAATATTGATCATGACCACTTTGGCCCAAGTATATGGACACAAACTCTCCTGCACAGGCGCAGTAGCACCTGGGAGGGCACTGTGGCCATGTCTGGCAACGTGTAAACGCACACATCCCACAGGTGAAACATTCACATGATCAAGATCTCTCTGTAACTGAGGGGTCCAGTGTAGTGCAGGGTGGAATACAGACAAATTGGGAGTAAGCCAATAGTCAGCAGAGAGCAGTGATAAGACGGTATCACAAGAAAACTCCGCAGCTACTCCAAAGAGTTGAGGACAAGTTCTAGGATCCGGCATGGGGACCCTCGCCTTCCAAAATATTAAGTGTGAAGGAACTTGTTTGTTTCTGTTCCTGATATAAAAAGAGAGGTATATTTAGATTTAGAATCAGCTAGTGACCAGACAGACCCTAAGACAGCCAGGCAGGAGGAGAAGGAGGAGAAGGAGAAGCGGTCCTCCTGGTCCCTGGCCAGGACTGCACAGCACATGTTAGAAGATGGGAGAGCAAGAGGAAAGGAAGGGCAGGGGTTGAGAAATGGCCTGGAGGTTGTGAGCAGGGCAGGCCTGCGGTTGGGATGGAGAGGAGGGTTGGGGGCCCCAGTGATTGAGTTGCTGGGGGTAGGGCAGAGATCCAGGTATACAGGGGTTTGGAAGGACCCTGGCCAAGGTAAGCTTCGGACCCAGAGCTTGCTTTCAGAGAAGGGACTGACCTCTGAGGAACAGCTCAGAGGAAGGAACAGCTGGGGAAGTAGTCGGAGGGCCCTGGGCTGGATCCGGCTGCTTTGAGGGGGGCAGAGACACTTCCAGGATCAGAGAAGGGAACCTTGAAGGAGGGGACTTCTGAGGACGGTTTGGGCGGGGGTGGGGGGGTCCCAGGAGCTTATTTCGGGGATGAGGAAGTCTCCGGGCGTGGGGCTTTCCGGAGACCAGGGATCACAGACCCTCTGGGTAGAGTGGGTGGGGCTTCAGAGGCGCTGCTGGGTTTGGGCTGAAGCTGGGAGAGCGGCCTCTCTCAGGTACAGCAGGTTATAGAATTCCTTGAAGGAGACCATGAAGGGTCTAGCTGGGCCCCACTCTTCCTGGAGTGGCCGGCGCCTGCTGGCAGCTTCCATGTGACCCTACTGCACATGGCTGCCCGCCTGCTTGCAAGGGCATCTTCCTCATCAACCAATGGGCGTGGAGCATTGAGGCCACGCCCACCCACATCTGTTTCCCTGGTAGCTCCAGGCCCCACCTGTCCTGGCTCAGTGGCCTTTCTGCCCCGGTAGGGAGTGGAGGCTGTCTGGACATGCACCATAGTTAACCTGGGTCTCTTCAATGAGTTCCCATCCCCGTGCGTGTAGATTCCGCTCCCCACCCCCATCACCTGGGATGTCGGAAGAAATCCGACAGGAAAAACTGGCCAGAGCCAGGAAGAAGGTACAATGCCTGCCAGGGTAGCGGCTCCCAACACAGCCCGAAGACCCCCCCCCGCCCACCCCCATCCCTGGCTGCCACCAGGACAGGACCATGGGTAGAGTCTGTGCCACGCCTGAGACAAGCAGAGCTACCTCCAGGGTACCCCTTGGTTCCCTCACCAACGTCTCCTCAGCCGCTCCTGGCCCCTCAACACACAGCTCCTGCCCGCCCGGGGTTGCCCCCCCATGACTCTGGGCTGGTGATTCCCCCTACTCCCGGCTCTGATCTGGGGCCCGGCCTCCTGCCACCCTAAACCTGCCCTCCCTGGCCTCTGCGGCCTCCTGTCTCCAAGGCCCTCACTCCCTGCCCTTCTGCTCCCCTCCCGCACGGCAGAGCAGAGACTGGGGATGCCAGTGGACTAGGTGGGCAGGAGTGGAACCTAGTGAAGTCACCATGCCCCTCTCGACTGACCATTATTACCGCCCAGAGCCCAGCCCCTGATGGGACGGCCCCCTACCCCAGCTGTCCACTCCGTTTTGGCTTTCTCTCATCTCCACACAGATTTCCCGGGGCAAGGGGTCTAAGGAGCACAGAATTCAGGAAAGGAGAAGTCTCAGGCTCCCTCACTCCCTTAACTCAGACATCAGCAACATCTCTGAGGGCAGACGTGGTTCACTTTGCCCCCAGGTCGCTACTCTGAGGAGAGACTGTGACGTTTTTCACTGAGTTCTCTCCTCCCATTCACTCAGTTCTACCTGAAATGAGATCCTCTTTGCATCTGTGGGTCAGACCCTGGCAAACTGAACTTCACAGCCCCGCTTCTTCCCCCAGTCATCTCAACCTGAGGTTCTCTGGGCGCTTAACATGGGGCATCTTGGCAAAGCATCGGTTCTCCCAGAGGCTCTGGAGACTCAAAAAGCATTCGTCGACTTAAGGATAACATCTGCATAGATTTGTAAAGTGGTGCCTCGGGGAGACTTCTCTCTGAAATGATGCTCGGCTTGTCCTCTTGCTGTTAGGTTGCCAGATTCACTAGGTACCCTTGTGCCATTAGGATACACTGAGGTCAAAGTTCGATCTGTGCTGGCATGCGGCGGTCACCCCTGTGCAAGGGAGGGCCCCACTGTCTGACTCTGCAGCCCACGGTGTCCAGCTCCTGCCACCCACGAGGTTTCCTTTCCGAAACCCTTTGGTTTTGCCCCCATGGCACTTGCAGATTCCCAGCAAAACTTGGTAGCTTCGTATTCAGACAACTGAATTTAGAGGCCATTCTTGCCTTTTGTGAGCCACGTCACAGGTCCGTTTGAGCCACCAAGTGATCATCACTTGTCTGGTTGTCCCTGTCATTAGATCAGGCGACGCCCACCATACGAGTGTCTTGTAAAAGCTG
>NW_003852672.1:1080997-1081282 GCF_000181295.1 Otolemur garnettii | reverse complement strand
CCTGAGAACGTGAGTCTTGCTTGGCCAGGCCCCTGGGTATAAGGGGTTTTAGGGGACGTGAGCAGATGGCAGAAAGAGTATCAGGTACTGGGTGAGAAGTCTGGCTTTGACCCCTACTTCTCCCCGTGCCAAGGAGAGGACGTAGGGCGAGTCAGGCGGTGGTGTCTCTTTTTCCAAGGTCGAGTTGGGGCACCACTGTTTTACTTCCGCTTCAGAGAAGTTGAAAGGAGGCTTTTCTTGCGGAGCTGCAGAGACAAATGTCTCATCCCCACTTGCCCCCAAGCT
>NW_003852672.1:1069144-1080819 GCF_000181295.1 Otolemur garnettii | reverse complement strand
GCGCCACTTCCTCTCCAGACCTGGCTTCCCTGACCAGGCCTGAGCTCCCCAGTACTCTGCCCTCACCGAGCTCCAGCGGGTCAGTCGTCCTTTCCATCACCTGCCAGCGGGGCCTGTGGGACCTCCAAAGATGTCTGGAGCCACAGGCTTGGACTAAGAATCAGGCCCCAGCCTAGAGAGCGCAGGCAGCAGAGCTCCACAGCGCTGCGCTGCTCTGGTCAGGTACTCAGCGTCTGGACGCAGGCAGCCACCTGTCCTCACGTCCAGGGTCTTCCTGCACAGAGGCTGCCGCAGGAACGGGACCCATCTCTGCTCCACTCACATCAGTGCTCAGGGGCCCATCGCCGACTGATCCAGGAAAACGAGTCCCTGCGCAGGGAGCTCCTGCTGAGCAGGCAGACCCTGGAGAAGCTCCTGGAGGAGAAAGCTCAGGCCGACTGGGTGGCCCAGCTGGCGTGCCAGGAGCTGCGTGAGACCAAGGTGACAGAGTTCACCAGGGCTGGCTCCTGGGTGGGAGGACCTGGCGGCCTCTGTGCCTTCTCACGCTCCTTCCTGGCCCCTTAGGAGCTCCTGGAAGCCGCCAGGGAACGAAACCATCAGCTGCAGGCCCAGCTCAGCCTGATGGCCAACGGTGGGAAGGGTAGGCGGGATGGCTCTCGCCAAGAGGGGGGACCCTGGGAAGGCTGCGGGACCTCCAGGATGGTTGACCATTCTGTGGAGAGGGGCTGGCCCCGGGAACACAGTGAGGGAGGTGGGCTCACTCTGCCTCCCTCCGTGGGGTTTTCTGAGGATTCTTCTGGCTGCCCCCAGAGGGAGTCGAGGAGGAGGAGGGAAAGGAAGAGGACGAGGAGGGACGGGTGAAGACCCACACACCCGAGGATGGGGCAGTGGGTGGAGTGGAGCAGGCGGCAGCCCGAGAGAAAAAGGAGCCAGGGGATGAGGAGGCCGCTGGGCCCAGGCTGAGCATCCCGGAGGACCTGGAGAGCCCACAAGCCAAGGTAAGTCCTCACTCTTCCTGCCCCTCCTCTGTCCGCCATTCCCGAACCCCTTTGCGTCCCTGCCGGAGGCCCTTGTGCTCCAGGCTTCTCTGCCCTCTGGTCTCTCCTGACACCCACACTTCCCTTGGGAGCCAGTGGTCGGACACTGTGCCACCCACCAGTGAACCGCACAGGTGCACCCCTGAGACGCCCCGGGTGGGGAGAGCTCTTCTCTGCTTCCCTGTATCCCCTGCATTCCACTTACCCTCCACAAGCATAACCCACGTCTTCCCTGCAGGTGGCAACGTTCAATGCGGCTCTCCCCGAGGGTGACAAAGAGTTGGTCCAGCTGCCGGGGCAGCTGCTGGAGCAACTGTGGCGGCATCAGGGCCCGGCTCAACAGGCGACCCCAGCTCACCAGCAGCTGGAGGCGTTGGCTCCAGAGGGCCTGTCCACCCAGATCAGGCTGCTGCAGCCACAAGGCCTGGCGGTGCAGCTGAGGAGCCAGCAGCAGGGAGGATTCCCTGGGGCCACCCAGAGCCCTGCCCAGCAGCCCACTGAGGGCCCAAGGCACCCCAGTGTCAAGGTGGTGAGTAGAGCCCATGGGCTGAGTGGGCATGCGCAGGGGAGGGCTGTTCAGGGGTCTCAGAGCTCCGCCCCTCTCTCCTAGAAGGTTTTCCCCAACCAGGCGGAACCGCACAGGGAGAGGCCAGGGAAGAGTCTTCTCCCCAGAGGCCCGCTGTGCTGCAGGTCGTGTGGCTGCTGCGCCAAGCTCAGAAGGCCCAGGAGCACCCCGACTGGGACACAACCGCCTGCCTTCCCTTCTTCTACCGGGCTGCTGCAAAGACAATGCTCCACATCCTCACCTGCTAGAGGTGGATCCTTCCCCCTCCTCCTTGTGCAGCTAGAGTTCTTTACCCCAGGGCCACCGGGGCCCTCCCCGTCCTTTCCTCAGGGATGAGGCTGCTCTTCCCTCATCCAGGCCTTTAATCCTTCCCTCAACGTTTTTTCTCCCTAATAATGACAACACAGTTGAAAGGATTCACTTGTAAGTGTGTGCCTTTTGTCTGTTGACCCAGCCTCCTCTGCTAAATGATGGCCTCTGGTGGGCATCCTGTGCCCCAGCTCTTTGTGGATGGCATTGCGTGCAGTAAGCGTGCCCTGAGCCTGCGTGGCCCGGAGGAATGAACCCCACCTACAAGTACGGTTCTAAGAGCCTCTGGCCCCAGGCCCACAGAGCAGGAGAAAGGACTGAGCCATCAATGCCCAGGCCCCTTCCTCCTGGTGGAAGCTGATCAGCAAGGAGAGGTCCATTTCCATGGCAGGAAGCAGTCGCTCCCCATACTATCCTGAGCTTTGGTCACAGGGGCAGGGACTGTGGATTCTGCCCCCAAGCCAGGGTCACTGGCCAAGCCCCCGTGGCGGGCGGATGTGACTGAGAGTTGGGGGGCGGAGGGGTGGGCTGGCTGGGTCTCTGCTCCCTTTGGGGAGCTCATGTCCCTGGCCCTTCCTCAGCGCATCCAGAGAACACTCAAGGAGGAAGCCTGGCAGTGGGAAAGAGCTGTCCTGCAGTTTTTGTCTTTGGCCTGGACTGCTTCCTGGAGTGACTTGGAGGGGCTTAGATGAGCAAGGGACTTGAGCAGTGTCAGTCCGGGTGAAGCTCCCATTGGCTTGGTTACCGGTAGGCCACCATTGAGGGAAAGCCATGAGGGACAAACAGTCTGCCCGTCCTAGTGCACCTGCTGAGGTTGGGCAGCCATCTTGGGGTGAGGTGAGTATTCTCCCAGGGACTCTGTTATCAGGGGGCACTGTTAGAAAGGGCAAGACGTGCCACCTGAGGTATCTGGTGAGAGCTTTGGGATCCTAATCTCACGAGACCCAAGTGCTGGCAAAGTGATCAGGCCCTGATTGGGAGGCAAGTAAGTCAGGAGGATAGGTTTGTGTTTTCATCCCCTTTTATTCTTTCTTTCTTTCCTTTTTTTCTCTCCTTTGGTAGAGATTTTTCTACTTTTCACGTCTTATCCACATATATGTCTTATATATAAACTAAGCTACCCCTTTCCCCCTTCAGTTTATATAATTGTATTTTTAATTTTATCTATTGTTGTTATAATTTTATTCTTTTCTCTCAGGACTGGGGTTCATAGCATTGATCTGGCTAGAGGGAGATTACAGCATTGGTGAGGTTCAAGGAGGCCACGAGCTCAGAGTCTAGGATGTCCTTCTAGCTTTAGCCTTTGGAAAGATGGTATTGGTAGGTCTCCACTGTGACATACTGATGATGTTTTTTCTATATTTGGCAGAGGTGGGGTCTTGCTGTTGCCCAGGCTGGTAAGGATATCCTGACCTAAACGGACCTATCATCCTGGCCCCTCAAAAGTCCTGGACTTGTGGGTGTGGTAAAAGCACTCTGCCGAACACCACCATTTCTCCTGTCTCCCTCTTTCTCTCTTTCTCTCCTTCTCTCCCTTTCTTCAACTCTTTCATTTTACCCCCTTCTCTTTTTTCTATACCTGCTTCTTTCCTTTCTCCCTTCTTTCTCTTTATCCTTCTCTTCCTTTTGGTCTTATACCTAAAGGACACTTCGACACCTAAGCTCAAAGATAAGGTTATATAAAGTGAAGGAAGCAGTGAGAGGAAAAAGTAGGGGAAGGAAGTGAACAAGAAGAAAACGCATATAAGGAGAAATCAGCAGAAAAATTCTGGCAACATGAAAACCCAGAACAGAGCAACTCCTCCAAGGGATCATGAGACAGCAACCGCAGAGCATTCTGCCCAAAAAGAATTAATGGAAATGACAGAAAGGGAATTTAAAATATGGACGGCGAATGAAATAAAAAAGGTAATTGATGAGAAAGGGAAAAAACAGAACCGAAATAGACCATATATAGGACTCAAATCAAACCTCAACAAAATTAAAAGAATTGAAATTATACTGTGTATCTTTACAGACCATGAGGCTATAAAGGTAGAACTCAACTCCAACAAAAGTTTTCATCCTCACCCAAAGACATGGAAACTAAACAACCTTGTGCTGAATGACAGGGAACTGCTTCAATGGAGGGTAGAAAGTAAAACTTTTATTAAACGTAATTACGAAACACTTGTGTTTGTAACAATACAGCTACAGTTTACTAGGTTCAATTATTGTATCAAATTGGCAAACCACCAATTTGTATCAATTGCCAACCACCTAATCATTTAAAATAATTTTTTTTAAGAGACAGAGTCTCACTCTATCACCCTCAGTAGAGTGATGTGGCATCACAGCTCACAGCAACTTCCAACTCCTGGGCTTCAGGCATCCTCAAACTACGGTCCCTGGGCCACATGCAGCCTGCCTAGGACATTTATCCGGCCCGCCGGGTGTTTTTGCCACTGCTGCCTGTCCTGCTTAGCAGCCAACTTGTCCCAGGACCCATACTCTGGCCCTCCAATGGTCTGAGGGACACTGAACTGGCCCCCTGTTTAAAAAGTTTGAGGACCCCTGGGTGATTCTCTTGCCTCAGCCTCCTGAGTAGCCAGGACTATAGGTGCCTACCACAACGCTTGACTATTTTTTGTTGCAGTTTGGCCGGGGCCAGGTTTGAACCCGCCACACTTGGCATATGGGTCCAGCACCCTACCCACTGAGCAACAGGTGCCGCCCCATTTAAAATAATTTTCATGTTTTGGCATAGATGACAATTTAGTTGAATAGTTTATGTCAAAAATGTCTTAAATTATGTTCAACCGTATTTACAAATAAGTTAAATGACAAATAGGAAAAAACATGCTTATATCTTTGTTTCCATCTATTTTTCAAATAGTTCAAATGAATCAAGAATTGCCTAGATTTCTGGCTGAAACATTAAAATAGAATTACAAATAAAATGCTCGAACTGGACCTGCTCCTTCCAAGCACTAAGGTATGTGGGGTAGGGTGAGATTTTCACATATTGCTCAAATTTGTGTGCATGTCCCCTGGCCAGTTTACCAAAGATCAAGATTATATTTTTGCTAATAAAAAGCAATAAAAGTATATTTCATGTACTTTGTGGACTTCTCCTCCAAGCTTTACTCATACAACCTACGTGATTTTCTCTGTAAGAAGAGATGATAAAACAATTATTGTGAGATTTTTATTCTTTGTACTTTATGAATCTTTTTTCTTCTCTCCATTTCTTTATGAGAAACTCACATATTTTTTAAATAAATGACTTACTCAATGATTCAATAAATTATCTGATCACTAAGTTTTCTAACAGAATCTAACTCAAATGGTAATTTTTACCTTAACTCTGCAGATTAAAGAAATTTCACATCAGAGGAGAAACATGTTAAAGTAAAAAGTCGCAAGTATCCAGCAGGGCCATGGGGGGCATGGTGTGGCGGGGGCAGTGGCCACTGGCTGCAGCAGACCCTTCAGAGCCTCAGCGTCTGGTGCTAACTGTGGCTGGCCATACTGACTGCCATGACATGGGTCCTTTTGAAATAAATCATTAAGACTGACCTTTATTCAGATGTGATGGAATATGCCAAGGGAAAACTGGAGAGCTTCATCAAAAACAGACATAGCTTTGATAAATTTGAGTTCTTTGAACCTGCCTTCCAGTTGGTAATCACCTGCAGATAGCATCAGGTATTAATCAATATGATAGAATTTATTGTGGAGCTGGAATCCAGAAAGACCACAAAAATAGTGCTAAAAATTGGAAGTCTGTAGAGGATCATTTAACACAGATTATGCCAACTGGACAAAACACTGGGGAAAGTAAAAATATCCTTGCTGTTTCATTTGCTCCACTTGTGCAAACATGTAAGAATGATGTGGCAAGCCAGCTACTTATCTGTGGGACTCCGCCCCGACCCCGGGCTGTCAGGAATCTACAGGACTTGGATGGTATTTACATCCCATCCACACTTACAAACTTCACAAATGATGAAGTGCACGTCCTTGGGATTCCTCAAAGAGCTCCACCCAAAAGGAAAAGAAAGAGTTAAACAGAGAACTGACATGTATTTGTGAGTAATCAGATTATTTCTCAGCATCAGTGAGGAGGATGAAAAACTGGAAGAAGTTAACAAAGAAGAGGAAGAGAAAGATGCCAGTGAAGCCGTGAGGCCAGAGGAGCCACTCAGAATTTACCTAGAGGAAAAATCATGAACGTGCCCCTCCCTGAATCTTCAAAGCTTACTTGACTTATTTTACAGACAAATAATTTAGATCAAGAAGGAAGGATGTGTACTGAAAATTCCTTTAGTCTTGAAAAGGTAGCATTTGTTAGGAGTTAAGACAGGGAATTATCGCTTTCATCTGAGTGAATTAAAGTGGGAAAAGTATAACTTGTTTCTATCAATAACAAAAATGATGTATTTAGTGATTTAAAAAAGAATCCCTTTTATAAAATTTATTTTTCTTTTAGTCTTGAGGAATAGTCTGTTTTAACTCAGTGATTTCAAAGTGGAATGTAACAAAAGCCAAGGCTTTGTGTACTACAAATTCTTTCCTGATTCCTTACAGATTTGTGGTGGTGTGGGTTAGACTTAATTTTATATTAGGATTAAATAATTGCTAAATTTAAATAATCTGATCCAAATTTCAGTTTTCATTTCCTCCATGAAACTTTGTTTTCTAATAAGGAAGTCAAATGCTTTGTAGCTCCATTACCTTTTATTGCAATCACTACTGTTGAGTTGCTGTGGATATATTCCAGGCATTATGTAAGTACAGTAATACTACAAAAAAAAATGAATAATTTAGCTTAAAAAAAAAACCCTACAAGTTTCATGAGATTTTAGAATCCTGCTACTTTTGTTTTCAAATCTGTTGTCAAAAGACATGGGTAAAAAGCATCTGCTTCTGTCTTAGAGATTTTAAGAGCACAGCAAGTGACTATTAAAGTACAAAGTATATACTTAATACAATTCTTAATTTGTATGAACCCTTTAAATTTTCAGTACTTAAAAATGAGGTTATTTTAACTCTCTAGGATTTTAAAAGATGGCATATTTAGGACTTTTTTTTTCTATAGTTCACTGTATAAAACATTAGGGTTTTCTTGTTTTTTTAAATCCATTGTTGTGTGTGACTCCTGATAGGACAGACAGTGCGTGAGTGAGCATGAGTGACAGCCATGTTCTTGGATGGCTCTAAGGGGCATGGCCAGTCAGGCCTGGTCAACAGATGCACTTCAGCAGATGGAATTTCTGGTTTATCTCAATATTTGCCTTTGACAGGTAGAGCTTTGGATCTTTCAAATACAAGAAATATTCACAGAAACTATATGTAGATGCCTTTTGTTTTGAAAGTATGAGTCAGAATCATTAAGTGTAATCTTTGGAACCTATGCCATATTCATTTAACTTCTTCCCATTATTCTGATACGTCTTTTGCTAAAATTATAATGGTTTACATTTTTGGCTTATTATCACATACTTAATCTATCATTTGAGTTTTGTTGTAGCTTATCAGTGATAAAGCAGATATTAAGGGTCATTATTCATTTCTTTATTTTCCTAGTAAGGTTTGATAACAGTTATTCCTTGTTAGGAAAGCATACAATGTAACATATTTACTACTTAATGTCACATATGTCTTATGTCATATGTCACTTAATGTCCCTATATTTCTTAAAGGGAAAGATTTGAAAGTATTTCTTACTACCCAGCATGTTATTACAGTAGTTGCTCCAATTTGCTTAAGGAAACTAAATCAACTTACAATGAAAGGATAATATCTCTCTGCTAAACTAGACACATTGTTTAAAAATCTCAGCTCTAAGGGCGGTGCCCGTGGCTCAAAGGAGTAGGGTGCCAGCCCCATATACTGGAGGTGGTGGGTTTGAACCTGGCCCCAGCCAAAAACTACAAAAAAAAAAAAAAAATCTCAGCTCCAGGCTTCGAGCCTGTGGCTCAAGTGGCTAAGGTGCCAGCCAGCCATATACACCTGAGCTGGCAGATTCGAATCCAGCCCAGGCTTGCCAAACAACAATGACAGCTGCAACCAAAAAATAGCCGGGCGTTGTGGTAGGCGCCTATGGTCCCAGCTTCTTGGGAAGCGGAGGCAGGAGAATCGCTTGAGCCCAGGAGTTGGGAGGTTGCTGTGAGCTGTGATGCCATGACACTCTACCCAGGGTGACAGCTTGAAGCTCTGTCTCAAAAAAAAAAAAAAAAAAAATCTCAGTTCCAACAATTCCACATATTTAAAGACAAGTACTCTAAGCATGAAATTGTTCCAAGTAATCAAGGACATTTTAGTAATGTGAAAAATAATTTCATGGAAGGTATCTGTTTTCTACCTGTGACTGGGGGTGGTGGGGGTATCTCTACACCTCTTAGATAATTACTAAGTATTCACATGCAGAAATACCCCATCTGGGTCTCGGTGTGTGACGCGCTTTTGGGAGGCAAGGCACAATTGTAAGAGGGATTTTACCTGACAAATGCAATCAGTGTAAGCTGGTTTCTTGTACCCTCAATGAATCCCCAACAATTAAAAAAAAAGCTAATGTTATCTAGTGGGTATTTCACCTTAAGAGATTATATCTTAGTGATAAAAAAATATGGAGAAGAAAGACTAGCCTTCTAGAGGACCATCTGGGTAGAAAATATACAGCAGAGTTACTGAAAACCAACCTGGGTCCCAAGAGGTCTCTCCCTCAGAAGAAGGCGAGAAAAAAATAATCTCAATCCTAAATTTCTTCATAATTCAATATAACTCATAAGAGAAACAGCATCTCCTTCTAACCATTTCTATTTACATGTGCCAAAGTATGTGGTAAGGGCAAATACCTAATGATGAAAAAAGCACATACTTGAAAATTCAAATCAATACTTGTATTAAACTTTTATGTACTTACCCTTAGAACATAGGAGTTTATTATGAGGTAACTATAGTATATTCACTTTTATATACCTATTACTCATACTTTTTTTTCCTTTGAGACACAATCTGACAGAGTCACCCTTGGTAGAGTGCCATGGTGTCACAGCTCACAGCAATCTCTAACGCTCTTGGGCTTAAGCGATTCTCTTGCCTCAGCCTCCCAAGTAGTGGGGACTACAGGCGCCCACCACAATGCCGGGCTATTTTTTTTTCATAAAATCATAACTTAGTACACTGATGCATTTATGGGGTTCAGGGTACTGTTTCAATATACAAAGTGAAATGTTTACATTGAACTAAGTAACACATCTATCACAATTATACTCATTTCTTAATAGTTCTGAAATGTACCATTGCATCATGCACATTAGGTAAGGTCCCTCCAAATACCCTCCCTCAGCCCATATCCCTCCTCTTCTCCCCTCTCTCCCCTCTTCCCTTCTACTTTCTGGACTATAGTTATGTTTTGCCATTCGTATGAGTGTGTAGGTGGTTATATATTGATTTCATAGTAGTATTGAGTACATTTGGTACTTTTTTTTCCATTCTTGAGATACTTTACTAAGAAGAATATGTTCCAGCTCCATCTAGGTAAACATAAAAGATGTGAAGTCTCCATCTTTTTTATAGCTTCATAGTATTCCATGGTGTACATATACCACAATTTGTTAATCCATTCATGGGTCAATGTGCACTTGGGCTGTTTCCATGTCTTGACTATTATAAATTGGGCTGCAATAAACATTCTGGTGCAAATGTCTTTGTTGTAAAATGATTTTTGATCATCTGGGTAGATGGAATGGTAGGTCTACTTTTAGTTCCTTGAGTGTTCTCCAGACTTCTTTCCAAAAAGGTTGTATTAGCTTACACTCCCACCAGCAGTGTAGAAGTGTTCCCTTCTCTCTGCATCCACACCAACATCTGTAGTTTTGGGATTTTGTGATGTGGGCTAATCTTACTAGAGTTAGATGATATCTCAAAGTGGTTTTCATTTGCATTTCTCTGATGATTAAGGATGACAATCATTTTTTCATGTGTTTGTAAGCCATGTGCCTGTCCTCATCAGAGAAGTTTCTATTCAAGTCTCTTGCCCACATAGAAATGGGGTTATTTTTTTTTCTTATTAATTAGTTTGAGTTCTCTGTGGATTCTAGTTATCAGACCTTTTTCAGAAGCATAACCTGCAAAAATCTTCTCCCATTCTGAAGCTTGTCTGTTTGCTTTACATACTGTGCTCTTGGTTGTGCAAAAGCTTTTTAGTTTGATCAGATCCCAGTAATGTATTTTTGGTATTGCTTCAATTGCCAGGGGGTCCTCCTCATAAAATATTCTCCCAGGCCAATTTCTTCAAGTGTTTTCCCTGCACTCTCTTCTAGTATTTTTATAGTTTCATGTCTTAAGTTTAAATCTTTTATCTAGTAAGAATCAATTTTTGTTAATGGTGAAAGGTGGGGGTCCAGTTTCAGTCTTCTACAGTTCGCCAGCCAGTTTATCCAGCACCATTTGTTAAATAGGGAGTCTTCCCCCCACTGAATATTTTTGATAGGCTTGCTGAAGATCAAATGATGATAAGCAGCTGGGTTCATCTCTCAGTTCTCTATTCTGTTTCATATATCTACTGCTCTGTTTTTGTGCCAGTACCATGCTGTTTTGATCACTATGGATTTATAGTATAGGCTGAAGTCTGGTAATGTGATACCTCCTGATTTGTTCTTATTTCTGAGTAACATACTTGCTATTTGAGGTTTTTTTCTGATTCCATATAAAACGAAGTACTATTTTTTCAAGTTCTTTAAAGTATGACAATGGTGCTTTAATGGGGATTGCATTAAATCTGTAGATTACTTTGGGTAGTATGGACATTTTAACAATGTTGATTGTATCCAACCATGAGCATGGTATGTTTTTCCATTTGTTAACATCTTCAGCTATTTCTTTTCTCAGAGTTTCATAGTTCTCTTTATAAAGATCTTTCACATCCTTTGTGAGGTAAATTCCCAGATATTTCATCTTCTTTGGGACTTTTGTAAAAGGAATAGAGTCCTTGATTGTTTTTTTAGCTTGACTATTGTTGGTGTATATAAAAGCTACTGACTTGTAAGTCTGGCTACTTTTTTGTTATAGTTGCCATTGTTGTTTAGCAGGCCCAGGCTGGGTTTGAACCAGCCGGCCCTGGTATATGTGGCTGACCATTGAGTACAGGCACTGAGCCTATTTACACGTTCTAAAGAGAAATTCGTTTTAAAAGATTTTATTGAGAAATCTTGCATTTGGGAATCTCTCTAAGTTAACACTCTCCTGCTTAAAGGCTAGGGCAGGCACACCTGTAATCCTAGCATTTTGGGAGGATAAGACAAGCAGATTGCTAAGCTTAGGAGTTTGAGACTAGCCTAAATAAGAGTGAGACCTACTTTCCACTAAAAATAGAAAAAAATTAGCCAGGCATGGTAGCATGTGCCTGTAGTCCCAGCAACTCAGGAGGATAAAGCAAGAGGATCACCTGAGCCCAGGAGTTTGAGGTTGCAGTAAGCTATAATGATGCCAACTGCAGTCTAGCAGGGGAACAGAGTGAGACTCTGTCTTAAAATTTAAAAATAAGGCTTGAAGAGATCAAGAGACCTCCTGAAAGACCCCTCCCTTGTTTCCCTTGATTAAATACCCTTAGACCGAGACACGGCTTCTCCTGCTTCCCCTGCAGACCCCTCCCCTGCTTCCTTCCCCTGTGTCCTCAGATCCCCAACGGACTCCCTCCAACGCCCCCTCCCCAACGGCATCCCGTTCCCCTCCCCCGAGTTGGCAGTTTGATTCTCCCTGCTCTTCTCTCCCGTTTT
>NW_003852672.1:1065749-1068701 GCF_000181295.1 Otolemur garnettii | reverse complement strand
TGTATTGTCTATGTGCTTTTGTTTTCGTACGGAATAGGGGTAGCAGAGGGAGGACCCCCCGTCCCTGTTTCCGTGAGTTTGTCTTGCACTGGGCGTACGCAGTGGGTTTGTAGGGGATCGGAAATTGGTAGACGTGCCTGTATTTTCCACCCCGGCCACAGGGGGACGCCCCTGCGGTGGTAGAGGGTGCCTGACGCCGCGGTTCCGTCAGCCAGCCCTCGTTTGGAGGGAGGAGGAAGGCTGACGACGTGGAATCCGTCAGCTCCCCTCAACCCTGGAGGGAGGCTGGCGACGTGGAATCTGTCAGTCCCCCCTCAGTCCCTTTCCCCAGCGCGAGAACAGGATTTTGGGTTGAGAAGCCCAGGGGACAAAGTCCTTGCCCCCTCTGGGTTCTGCAGGCAGTAGGCCCACCCTGTCTTTGCAGCATCCTTGCTCTTGTTGGCGCTAAATTGTCTGTTGTGAATTTGTTCGTTAAGTGTGCAGGACAGGGGTACTGCTGGGGGATTGGACCCTCCAGCCCTGCCTCCGTGAGTTTGTGGCGCCATATCGTACGGGAACAGGAGGGGCAGCTCCTGTCTCCGTGAGTCCGTGTCATTATTCTGTGTCTGTCCGTTGCCCGCCCCCCCCATTTCCCTTCCCCAACATGGGACAGGATCCTGGGTTGAAAGCCTAGGGAGCAAAGTATCTTTGCCCCCCCTGGGTTCTGCGGGCCAGTAGGCCCAGCCCTGTCTCTAAAGTTTGTGCCTATCTTTTGTGAGGACCTGGAGGGGACAGGTGATCCTGGGTCTGAGTCCCAGTCCCGCCTCCTCGAACCGGTAGACAGAGACCTCCCTGTAGTTTGGAGGGCAGCTGACGACTCCGTCAGCTTCCTCAAACCTGTGGGCAGGCGACCCCTGCCCTCTGAATCTATCTCAGTTTTGTGGCACCGTTCTGTGCCTGCGAGGTTTTTGTTTTCGTGTCTGTCTATTGCTTTCATGTGCCTCTTAGTTATATCTGTGTGGAAGATGGGTAACCAATTAACCACTCCCCTTACCCTGACCCTAGCCCATTGGAAAGACATCAAGGCTAGGGCCCGCAGCCTCTCGGTAGAGGTGCGACAGAGCCGTTGGCAGACACTCTGTTCCTCGGAATGGCCGGCTCTTAATGTTGGTTGGCCTCGAGGTGGAACATTCACTCTGCCAGTTATTTTACAAGTAAAATCTAAAGTCTTCCAGTTAGGGCCCCAAGGCCACCCGGATCAAGTGGCCTATGTCATCATCTGGGAAGATTTGATCAGGAACCCCTCAGCATGGGTTCTGCCTTTCCTTAGCCCTGGGGACCCCTCCCCGTCCCCTCTCGCCAGCCATGTTGCCTCTGCCCCTCCTTCCACTCTTCTCCCTCTCAAAATGAAGGAAGAGACCACCCAACCTCAGAAACCAGTACTCCCAGATTCCGAACCAGATCCTCTCCTCATAGCCCCCCCCCCGTATCCACAACCCCTTCAGACCCCTCCTCACCCCCCAACTGTCTCTTCCACTTTTTCCTCAACCTCCTCCTCCACAGGACCTGCACCTTCTTCTCCACCCCGCCTTAGGCTCCGGAGGGACCGGGACCCCCGGAATGTTGACAAATGGACTGCTCCTACTTTCCCTCTCCGGACGGTGGGGGATGAGGAGTACTACTGGCCATTTTCAGCTTCCGACCTGTATAATTGGAAGACCCATAATCCCACCTTCTCCCAAGACCCCCAAGCCTTAACCTCCCTGATAGAGTCTATCCTTCTGACCCACCGCCCTACTTGGGATGACTGCCAACAGCTCCTTCAGATCCTCCTAACCACAGAGGAAAGGCAGCGGGTCATCCTGGAGGCACGACATCACGTGCCCGGACCTGATGGGAGACCTACACAGCTTCCCAATGAAATTGAAGCTGCTTTCCCTTTAAACCGACCAGATTGGGATTTTAATACCGGTGCCGGTAGGGAGCGTCTTCGTCTTTACCGCCAGATGTTGTTGGCAGGTCTCAAAGGGGCTGGAAAACGCCCCTCTAATTTGTCCAAGGTTAGAACAATAGTACAAGAACAAACAGAGAGTCCAGCAGCCTTTATGGAGAGGTTATTAGACGGGTTTAGGATGTACACCCCGTATGACCCAGAGGCGCTGGAACACAAAGCCACAATAGCAATGTCCTTTATAGATCAGTCTGCAGCAGACATCCGAGCAAAGCTGCAATGGCTAGATGGATTGCAGACATTCTCTCTCCAAGATTTGGTAAGGGAGGCAGAGAAAGTCTACAATAAGAGGGAAACCCTGGAAGAAAAAGAGATCAGACTGGCTAGGGAACAAGAGGAAAGAGAGAATAAGAGGGACAAGAGGAACTCGGAGCCAAGATGGCGAACTGCAGCCAGCTTTTTACAGAAGCTCCCGTCCAGAAGGAGGCTGAAAGGACAGAACCTTAGCAAATTAGCTGATGGTTTGGAGCAGAGACAAGAGAGAAGATTGAAGAGTGCACTTGAACCTTCCTGAGGCGAGCTGCAACCCTGAAATTACAACCAAAAGGTAAAAAATCCACCACCAAGCAGACGGGAGTCCCCTCCCCCTCAACAAGGGCTCACGCAGTTTACTCCATGCAAACAAGCGAGCAGAGTTCAAACTGCCTCCCACTCTATTCCATGGGAGAGACGCCCTAAAAACTGGACCTCCTACCCCTGCCAGCGTGCCATGGCACCCTCTGGCCAGACATAAAAGTGTAAAACTGTATAAATCTGTATATATTACCCACTTGCAACACCGAACTCCAAGGAGTCCTCAGCCACCCACTCCGAGACCTGGAGGTTTATTACCTATGGAGTCCTGACTCTGGGGCATCTCCTGGAGAGAAGTGGAGGGGGAAAGGGCTGGTTCTGTTCTGTGCTGACTGTGGTGCCGGCGTGAGGAGAGGAGAGTCAGCTTGGGGGACACCAGTGCAGAAACC
>NW_003852672.1:1054621-1058556 GCF_000181295.1 Otolemur garnettii | reverse complement strand
GGAGTCGAGAATGATCAATGCATGTATTGTAAAAAGAAGGGACACTGGGCTAGGGACTGCCCAAGTAAATACCCGGATAGAAAGAAGAAACCAGCACCTATCCTGGCCATAGAAGATAGTGACTAGGGAAGTCAGGGCTCAGGTCCCCCTCCTGAGCCCCGGCTAACCTTGTCGGTAGGGGGACAAAGAACCACCTTTTTAGTAGACACAGGAGCCCAGCACTCAGTCCTGACTAAATACTCGGGACCTATGTCATCAAAAACATCTCTGGTGCAGGGGGCCACAGGGAGTAAAGTTCACCAGTGGACATCTACACGCACTGTGGACTTTGGAACCAGAACAGTAACACACTCCTTTTTGTTGGTCCCAGAGTGCCCTTTTCCTTTGCTAGGGCGAGATCTCCTCTCAAAAGTGGGAGCCCATATTCAATTCTCTGACAATGGGGTCCAAGTGACTGACAAGCAGGGGCTCCCTCTACAAATCCTCACTTTGAGCCTCTAAGAGGAATATAAACTATATGACACACCCCAGCAAAGGGCCTTGCCACATGATTGGCTCCAGAAAATTCCCCAAGCATGGGCCGAGTCGGCTGGGTTGGGAAAAGCCCAACAGCAACCTCCCATTATTGTACAGCTCAAGTCCATGGCTACCCCAATATCGGTACGACAATACCCTATGAGCCAAGAGGCTAGGGAGGGAATTCGGCCTCACATCCAAAAATTCCTGAAGCTCGGAGTTTTGGTGCCCTGTCAGTGCCCTTGGAACACGCCATTGTTACCAGTTAAGAAACCTGGCACACAGGACTATCGGCCAGTCCAAGACCTCCGAGAAATCAATAAGCGGGTCATGGACATCCACCCGACAGTGCCAAACCATTACAACTTACTGAGCACACTCAAACCCTCCCATAAGTGGTATACTGTCCTTGATCTTAAGGATGCTTTCTTTTGTCTAACCCTGGCTCCCCAGAGTCAGCCTCTATTTGCTTTTGAATGGAAGGATATAGATTTCGGGGTCTCTGGCCAGCTGACCTGGACTCGACTACCACAAGTATTTAAAAACTCTCCTACCTTGTTTGACGAGGCATTGCACCAAGACCTCGCCCCATTCCAGCTCCATAACCCAGACATTATCCTGCTTCAATATGTAGACGATTTACTTTTAGCTGCCGCCAGTAAAGAGTCCTGCCGTCGGGGGACAGAGGCTTTGCTACAGGAATTAAGTCGACTAGGATATCGAGCTTCTGCAAAGAAGGCCCAGATTTGTCAACAAAAGGTAACATACCTGGGGTATGCCCTGAGAGATGGGGAGAGATGGCTTACAGAGGGATGGATTAGGACAGTAGCCCAGATACCTGTTGCTACTAATGCACGGGAGGTGCAAGAGTTTTTAGGAACAGCAGGGTACTGTCGCCTCTGGATACCGGGATTTGCAGAATTGGCAGCTCCCTTGTACTCTCTCACACGAGCGACCACCCCATTCGAATGGCTTCCTGTTCAACAAGATGCTTTCGATAAAATCAAGAAAGCCTTGCTCTCCTCACCGGCATTGGGACTCCCAGACCTGACCAAGCCGTTCACCCTGTATTTAGATGAGAAGGGAGGAGTGGCGAAAGGAGTACTAACTCAGACCATAGGGCCATGGAGAAGGCCTGTGGCCTATCTTTCAAAGAAACTAGATCCGGTAGCAGCAGGATGGCCCCCTTGCCTCCGCATTATAGCAGCCATGGTGCTTCTAGTCAAAGACTCTGATAAGTTAACACTAGGACAACCTCTGACGCTGATTACCCCCCACACCATCGAGGGAGTAATCTGTCAGCCGCCCGACCGATGGCTCTCTAATGCAAGAATCACCTACTACCAGGCCCTGCTGCTGAACCCAGAACGGATCACTTTTGGTAAGACATCAGGATTCAACCCAGCCACCCTTCTACCCGAACCAGATCCCTCTCAACAGGTTCCACATGACTTCCAACAAATCCTGGCCAGAGTACATGGAACCAGGGAGGACTTGAAAGACCAGCCGTTATCCCAAGCGGACTACACTTGGTACACGGATGGCAGCAGCTTCCTACGTGAAGGTATCAGGAAAGCTGGGGCAGCGGTGGTGGATGGGGTTCGGACTATATGGGCAGAGGCCCTCCCACCAGGGACATCCGCCCAGAAAGCAGAACTTATAGCTTTAACAAAAGCTCTAGAATTATCTGAAGGAAAACGAGTCAACATCTACACCAATAGCCGTTATGCCTTTGCCACGGCTCATCTCCATGGCAGCATCTATGAACAGAGAGGACTCCTCACAACAGAGGGTAAAGAAATTAAAAATAAGCAAGAGATACTGGCACTTTTACGGGCACTATTTCTACCTAAGAAACTTAGCATCATCCACTGCTCAGGATATCAGAAAGGAGACGCTGCGGTAGCCATAGGAAACCGAATGGCAGACCAAGAAGCCCGACGAGCTGCCTTCGAGGTTGAAACCGCGTTTGCTTTGATCACTCTCGCAGAACCTGAAGAAACTACCTCAACTCCACGGTATGAATATACCCAAAAAGACATGGAGGATATTAAGAAGATCAGGGATGCAAAATGCAATGGAGGAGTTTTTCTCAAAAATAACAAGATTGTCCTCCCGGCAAAGAATGCCAAACTTATGGTTCGGCAGATGCACAATTGGACACATCTTGGAAAGAAAAAGCTAAGACAGCTTGTCAATCGGACTGACTTCATCGTCAACTAACGCATCCTCCATCATCTCACATGTGGTAAAGTCTTGCATCCCCTGCCAACAGGTTAACACAGGGCGACCTTCCCCTGGACTTTCTGCCATGCCAGGGGTACGAATCAGGGGAAACCGACCAGGGACTCACTGGGAAGCGGATTTCATGGAAATCACTCCCAGAACTTCCCGGTACCAGTACCTTCTTGTCTTCATCGATACTTTTTCAGGATGGGTAGAAGCCTTCCCCACCCATCGGGAAACAGCCCATGTCGTGGGAAAGGCCATCCTCGAAGACATCTTCCCCTGATTCGGGCTGCCAAAGGTAATTGGATCAGACAATGGGCCGGCTTTCGTCTCTCAGGTGAGTCAGGGATTGGCCAAGATATTGGGGATTGATTGGAAATTGCACTGCGCATATAGACCCCAAAGTTCAGGACAAGTAGAAAGGGCAAATAGGACAATCAAAGAGACCTTGACTAAATTAGCTTTACAGACTGGCGCTAAAGACTGGACACGCCTCCTACCCTTGGTCCTGTTTAGGATTAGAAACACCCCCTCCCGGTTTAACCTTACTCCTTACGAGATTCTGTACGGTGGGCCTCCCCCCATAACCCATATGCAATTCCCTTATATTCCTTCCACTTCCAATGCAGACCTCCAGGCTCGGCTCAAGGGGCTCCAAGCTGTACAAGCCCAAGTCTGGGCTCCACTAGCAGAAGTCTACAAGCCAGGCCATTCCGAAGCCAAGCATCCGTTTCAAATAGGAGACTCTGTCCTGGTGAGAAGACATCGCTCTCAGGGACTCGAGGCCAGGTGGAAGGGCCCATACACAGTGATCCTTACAACCCCAACTGCCCTCAAGGTGGACGGAATTGCAGCCTGGGTACACGCATCACACGTCAAGCTTGCTCATCAGCCTGTAGCCTCAGGAACGGAGGACAGAACACGGTGGCAGCTCCAAAAATCCACCGAGCCACTTAAGATAAGACTAACAAAATGCTCCCCGTCCTGATTATTCTTTGTTCCCTTGTACCCCTGTCCGCTTCTAGCCCCTACCGACCCATGCATCTGACATGGCAAGTTATAAACCCCAATACAGGGAAAGTCCTCAACCAAACCTCAGGGATTCACCTCCCGGGCACCTGGTTCCCGGAACTCTTAGTAGACCTCCATGACTTGCTGGGGACCACCCTCTGGTGTCGTCCAGATTTGAC
>NW_003852672.1:1045056-1054110 GCF_000181295.1 Otolemur garnettii | reverse complement strand
AACATTTCACCCAGTTAAGGACAGCTATAGATCAAGATCTGAAAGCAGTAGAAGAATCTATAACCAAGTTGGAGCAATCTCTAACCTCCTTGTCGGAGGTAGTTTTGCAGAATAGAAGAGGTTTGGACCTCCTATTCTTGAAAGAAGGAGGCCTGTGTGTGGCTTTAAAGGAACAGTGCTGTTTCTATGCCGACCACACCGGGGTTGTTCGGGACTCCATGTCTAAGCTTAGAGACCGGTTAGCGCAGAGGCAGCGTAACCGAGAGTCCCAACAAAGCCTATTTCAGAGATGGTTTACTAAGTCCCCTTGGTTAACTACCCTCCTTTCCGCTATAGCTGGACCCTTATTCATTCTCCTGCTCCTCCTTACTTTTGGCCCTTGTGTACTTCTCTGATTGTTTGCTTTTGTTAGGGAAAGGCTTAACATAACTCAAGCCCTTATACTTACCCAGCAGTATCAACAACAACAGCGTGCCTAGGGTCTTAAGAATAAGACCAGGAACTAGATAAGAGGAGGGAATGAAGAGATCAAGAGACCTCCTGAAAGACCCCTCCCTTGTTTCCCTTGATTAAATACCCTTAGACCGAGACACGGCTTCTCCTGCTTCCCCTGCAGACCCCTCCCCTGCTTCCTTCCCCTGTGTCCTCAGATCCCCAACGGACTCCCTCCAACGCCCCCTCCCCAACGGCATCCCGTTCCCCTCCCCCGAGTTGGCAGTTTGATTCTCCCTGCTCTTCTCTCCCGTTTTGTCAGTTTACCCCCCTGTTTTGGCAGTTTACTCTGTGAAATATAAGCAGCCTGTAACAGCTTTTCGAGGTTCCTCTCCGAACAGAGGTGGCCTCTCCGTGCAGCTGAGGGACCCTAGCGCACCAGAATAAACACCTCTTGCATTTTGCATCGACTGAGTGTGGTGACTGATTCTTGGGGTGTAGCTCTATACCTACTGGACCCCGTGAGCCAGGGTCCAACAGGCTTGGCGCCTATAGCTCAACCGGCTAAGGTGCCAGCCACGTACACCTAAGGTGGCGGGTTCGAATCCCCAGCCTGGACCCGCCAAACGACGATGGCTGCAACCAAAAAATGGCCGGGCGTTGTGGCGGGTGCCTGTAGTCCCAGCTACTTGGGAGGCAGAGGCAGGAGACTTGCTTGAGCCCAGGAGCTGGAGGTTGCTGTGAGCTGTAATGCCACGGCACTCTACCCAGGGGGACAGCTTGAGGCTCTGTCTCAAAAAAAAAAAAAAAATTTAAAAATAAATAAAGATTGTGCCATTAAAAAGAAAGAAAGAAAGACCCCATCTAATTTCTATCTTAGAAAGAAAAAGATCAGTTTCATACTATTGTCATCTGTTAGAAATAGTCATTTTGAAACATTTGAATTAAATGCTTTAGAAGTTTGGAGGGAGGGGCAAGATGGCTGACAGGCACCAGGCTTCGACAGAAGCTCCCACCCAGAAGGAAGGATAATGTCTGGAAAATACCCAATAAAGTTGAAGACTAGGAGCCCAGCTGAGAGAGAAGAGTGATATCTGCAGGACACCTCTGTGGAGGCAAACTGAGACTCCAAGAAAGTAATTTACAGGTACATAATACATCCCAAAGGAAAAGTGTCCGTCCCCTCCCCCAAGAAAGTTGTACTTTTCTCTTTGTTTTCTCTTTGTCTGCTCCTGTAAGTTTTCTACAGGTGAGCAGTGAACTGAGGACCTATTATCTCACTCCACATGTGAGAACCACAGGAAGTGGGGTCTACTCCCATAGAGGGACCCTGCTGAGATTCTAAACACTCTCTTGCCTGGCAGAAAAACCAAACAAACTTTCTCACTGCCATTTTGAATTTCCAGTCCACCCTTTCCCTCTTGCTTACAGAGACAGTGAGGGGAAACACAAGAGCAGCATCCCCCACTTCTGCGATACCAAGCACCCAGTCCAGGTAGGGCAGCAAGAGACCTGCTAGACCCTGTGCATTCCATGGATGGGGGTGGAGGAGTCACACCCACGTGCAGGAGGCCCCAGAACTGCTTGCTAGAGCCGGGCACACCCCATGGGCCATGGCAGAGAGTCCACTGCTCCAGGAGGGCCCATAACTACTTGCTAGATATGCGTGGGCCCCACAGGTGGGTGGCCAAGGAGTCTCCCACCCCGGGCAGGTCCAGAACTACTTGCTAGAGCCACGCACACCCGGCAGCCAGCAGCAGAGGTGCCCCCACTCCGGGCGGGCCCAGATCTGTTTGCTAGTGCCGCAAGCATCCCGTGGGTGGCAACAGAGGAGCCCTACGCTGGATCCAGGGAGGCCCAGAACTGCTTGCTACAGCCAAACACACCTCTCAGGGGCCAGTGAAGGAGTCCCCCCTGGGCGGGCTCAGAACTGCGTGTTAGAGCCACGTGCCACTGCGGCAGCAGCTGAGGAGTCCCCCATTCCAGGCAGGCCAGAAGTGTTTGCTAGAGCCATGTACCTGCCACAGCCACAGTAGAGAAGCTCCTCGTTCCAGCCTCCTGCACCAGGCAGGCCCAGATCTGCTTGCTAGCACCATGTGCAAGCCATGGGCAGCAGAGGAGTACTTCACTCTGGACAGGCCCCAAACTGCTTACTAAAGCCACGTGCGCCCTGCGGCCGTGAAAGAACCCTGCTCTGGGTGGGCTCAGAACTGCTTGCTAAAGCTGCGTGTGCCTTGTGGGCGGTGGTGGCGGAGTCCCTAGCTCCAGCGGACCCAGAACTGCTTGCTAGACTGGCACACAACCCATGGGCGGTGGTGGAGGAGTCCCCCGCTCCAGACAAGCCCAGAACTGTTTGCTAGATCCACACACACCCCGTGGGCAGTGGCAGAGGAGTCCCCCGCTCCAGGTGAGCCCACAACTGCTTGCTAGAGCGACATGTGTCCTGTGGGGGCCAGTGAAGGAATCTCTTACTCCAGGCGAGCTCAGAACTGCTTGCCAGAGCTGCGCGCAAACTGCGGGCAGCGGCAGGAGAGTCCCCAGCTCCAGGCGGGCCCAAAACTGCTTCCTAGGGCCGCACACAATCCGCAGGCAGCAGCAGAGGAGTCCCCCGCTCCAGGAAAGCCCAGAACTGTTAGCTAGAGCCATGCGTGTCCTGCACGCAGCAGCAGAGGGGTTCCCCACTCCAGCCTCCCACACCAGGCAGGCCCAGATCTGCTTGCTAGTGCCACGTGTGTCCCATGGGCGGCAGCGGAGGTGTCCTCCACTCTGGATGGGCCCAGAACTGCTTGCTAGAGCCGTGCACATCCCATGGGCAGTGGCGTAGGAGTTCACCACTTCGGGCACCCTCACCAGGTGCCTGAAGCAGGTCCAGAACTGCTTGCTGGAGTCATACACGTCCCATTGGTGGCGACGGAGGAGTCCCCTGCTCTGGGCAGGCTCAGAACTGCTTGTTATACCCACATGTGACCTGTGGGCAATGGGGGAGGAGTCCCCAGCTCTGGGTGGGCCCAGAACTTCTTGCTAGAGCCATGTGCATCCCACAGGCAGCAGAGGAGTTCTCCGCTCCAGGCACCTGCGCCAGGTGGGCCCAGAAATGCCAGAGTCGTACACTCCCGGCATTCCCCGGCCAGCCGCCCAAGAACTGCAAGAGGACAGTCAGCTGAGAGGGAACCATACTAGAATTGGGGTATCCCAAGGCAAAGAGCAGCAGCCACAGCAGTGAGGACAACAAGGCCCACACCCCTGAGGATGGAGAAATTAAATACTTCAGTGACATTCACACGTTGAATTAATTTGCTATGACTAAACCAGTCCTCCAGGATACTCTCAGCTCTCAGACCTATCCTGCATAATGACCAGCGCGATCCTCCACCACATAAGTAAACTCGCACAGAAAATTTTGATCAAATTCCAACTTCCACAGTGGCGAAAGGATTAAAGATGTGCACTAGACTTTTGAAAAACTCGATACCTAAACTTATACCAGGTCTATCAATATTCTCAATGAATATGAATGGCTTAAATTGTCCTCTAAAGAGGCATAGGTTGGCTGACTGGATACAAAAACTCAGGCCAGTTAATTGCTGCATACAAGAATCTCATCTTACCTTAAAAGATAAATATAGACTCAGGGTGAAGGGATGGTCATCTATATTCCAGGCAAATGGAAATCTGAAAAAAGCAGGTGTTGCAACTTTATTCACAGATAAAATAGCCTTTAAACCAACAAAAGTAAGGACAAGGATAGTCATTTCATATTTGCTAAGGGTAATACTTAATATGATGAGATTTCAATTATTAATATTTATGCACCCAACCAGAATGTGCCTCAATTTATTTATCTTTATTTTTATTTTTTTTGAGACAGAGCCTCAAGCTGTCCGCCTGGGTAGAATGCCATGGCTTCACTGCTCACAGCAACCTCCAACTCCTGGGCTCAAGAGAGTCTCCTGTCTCAGCCTCCCAAGTAGCTGGGACTACGGGCGCCTGCCACAACGCCTGCCTATGTTTTTTTTGGTTGCAGCCATTATTGTTGTTTGGCGGGCCCGGGCTGGATTCGAACCCACCACCTTAGGTGTATGTGGCTGGTGCCTTAGCCGCTTGAGCCACAGGCGCCGAGCCAATGTGCCTCAATTTATAAGAGACACTTTTACAGGCATGAGCAACTTGATTTCCTCCAGCTCCCACAGGTAGTAGTAGTCAGATTTTAACATTCCTCTGGCAGTGTTGGATAGATCAGCTAATAAGAAGCCAAACAGAGAGGGGAGGGGCAAGATGGTGGACTGGAGTCAGTCTCCGACAGAAGGTCCTGTCCAGAAAGAAGGATAAAGTCCAGAAAATACCCAATTAAGCTGAAGACTGGGAGCCAAGCTGAGAGAGGAGTGATATCTGCAGGTCACCCCTGCTGAGGCAGGCTGCAACTCCAAAAAAGCCAATTTCTACAGGTTTTCTACAGGTGAGCCATGAACTGGGGACCTATTGTCTCACCTCACACGTGAGAGCTATAGGAAGTGGGGTCTATTTCCCTAGAGGAATCCTGAGAGACTCTGAACATTCTCTCCCAGGCAGAAAATTTGAACGAACCCTCTCACTGCCATTCTGAACTCCCAGTCCCTGTTTGCCTGCATAGACTGTGAGAGGAGGCTCAAGAGCATAGTTCCCCACCCCTGCCAGACCAAGCACCCTGCTGCCAGCCTACCTATGACTGCCAGAACCAGCGCTCCCCAGACTGTGCTCCCTGCACCTGGTCCCCCATCTCGCCTGGCCCCTACTACCAGCTGGCCTGCCTGTGACTGCCAGAGCCGTCCCCCTCCCCCCCTTCACTGGCTGGCCCACCTGTGACCACCAGAGCTGGTGCACCCTGGGCTGAGCTCCCTGCACCTGGCTGGCCCGCCAGTGACCACCAGAGACAGCACGCCCCAGGTTGCACTCCCTGCGAATGGCCGGCCTGGGACCGCCAGAGCCGACATTCCCCAGGTTGCACTTCTGGAGACTGGCCCACTTGGGACCGCCAGAGCCAGCATGCCCCAGGTTGCACTCCCCAAGAACTGCCTGCCCGCCTGTGACTACCAAAGCCGGCACCCCAGGTTGCGCTCCCCGGGACCTGCCAGCCCATCTGTGACTTCCAGAGCCAGTGCTCTCCGGGCTGAGCTTCCAGCACCTGGAAGGCCACCAGTGACCACCAAAGCTAGGGCTCCTTGGGCTGCCCTCCCCGGGACTGGCCAGCCCGCCTATGACTGACTTCCAGAGCCAGGAATACCTGGGTTGTGCTCCCCATGTTCAGCCCCCCCACACACACACACAGCTGGCCAGCCTGAGACTACCCAAACCACTGGCACGCTCCGGTCATCGCTCCCCACCTCCCCATACCCTCCCAGCCTCTGTGCCATGCCCAGGCCTGACCAGACTCCTGAGCTCAGCGCTCTCCTCGCTGAAGACACCAGGGCACCAGGGACTACCAGAATTGCTGCAGCCTACCCAGCCCTGCTGCTGGATCCCTGTACCTGTGCTCCCGGAGTTGCTCCTACAGTCAGAACTCCCTGCCTATGGCAGTTGCCATGGGAGCTACACAGGGTCACTTCCCACAAAAATCCAACCACAATAGAGCGAGCCCACCAGGGTCTAATTTTGAAGAGACATCTACCCAACTCTGAGGAAACCAGAACTCCCTCTATAGGGATATCAGTGCTGCAGAGTGGCAGGAGCAAAGGCTCAGCGGCTGTGCGAAAAAAGTATTCACTGACCTGCTACTCTGAGGATTAGACTGAGACCAAGTGGAACACTAGCCACTCCCTACTGAATACCTGAGACAGGCAGGCCTCAGTTCCCCCAGCCAGCTGGCAGCAGAGGGTAGTGGCAGGGCTGTGGGGGCATTGACCTTCCCCTGACTCTGACAGGCTCAAACTCCCAGTATACCAGCTCATTGGAGAGAGCAGGACTTCAGCCCTGCGGTGCCACCAGTGAAAGAGGAGCAAAATGGAGAAAGAGACTCAGACCCCTGGTCCAACCAGGTGAGCCTTTTTGACTGACTGCACAGAGCATCAGAGTGAGCCAAATTTGAGTAGCTAGTAGACCTCCACCTTCTAGTTGCTGGAGACCTTTAGAACTCTCCCACTTGAGAGTTCATACAGACTGGGTGTATTGGTTTGGAACTCTTAACCTGGGCCAATTTCCCAAGCCCGCCCCCCCCCCCCCTGTTGATACCTTGGTCGGGTAGAAACAGGAAGGGTTGATTTTCCTCCTCTAATAGATATCCACAGGGGGTGGGCTGTCTTAATTGCTTGTATCTCTCCACAGCTAAGACTCTACCAGCATCACTGATCCACTAGGATCAGACAAAAACCAGCTGAACACAAGACAGAGCCACATAACCCCACCACATCAAGCAGGTTTCCTCAGCCTCAGACTGTAATATTATACGGGTCTTTTGTAAAGCTGTAGGGAAAAAGCTGCAGCCATCAGTCCCAGATCCTTGACAAAGGGCTGGTTAACCACAACCCTAGGAACTCCCAATCCAATTTCACCTTATCTGCCCATCTAGCAAACGTGAAAAATAGACATGGGGCAGAAACTGCAGAAAAACTGGCAACATGAAGATCAGAGTAGATCAACTCCCCCAAGGAATGATATGATAGATATACCACAAAGATCCCATTCATAAGCATATGGCTGAGATGTCAGAAATCGAGTTCAGAGTCTGGATAGCAAACAAGATCAACATAATGGAGGAAAAGAGGCAATTAGAATTTTAAGAAATTATTCAAAAGATATCTCAAGAACTCAATGATTTCAAAGATAAAACGATTAAAGATTTTGACACTTTGAGGCAAGAGTTTACAGCCTTCAAAGATCTGAAAAATTCGGTAGAATCTCTTGCTAACAGAGTAGGGCAGGCAGAAGGAAGGATCTCTGACATTGAAGACTAAGCACTTGAATGTGCCCAACTGCTCAAAAATGAAGAGAAATGGAAAGCAAAAACCAATCATTCTCTCAGAGAGCTCTAGGATAATTCAAAGAAAACTAATATTTGCCTTACAGGAATCCCTAAAGGCTACAAAATTGCTTCACGAAACACAGAGGCTCTTCTTCATAAAATTATGAAAGAGAACTTTCCAGACATGCCAAAGAGATTCTGAAATCAGATAACAGACAGTTTCAGAACCCCAGCACAACTCAACCCGAACAAGACATCCCCCAGGCACATCATAATTAAAATCACTAAAGTTAATACAAAAGAGAAAATTCTGAAAGCAGTTAGACATAAGAAAACCATAACCTACAAGGGGAAGAGTATTAGAATGACTGCAGATCTTTCTGCTGAAATCTTTCAGGCTACAAGAGGCTGGTCATTGACTTTTAATCTACTAAAACAAAACAACTTTCAACCCAGGATCCTGTATCCAGCTAAACTGAGTTTCATCTATGAAACTCAAATACTTTAATGACATGAGAGAAATGTCATATATGTCACTATATGGAGAAATAAAATACTTTAACAACATTCACATGTTGAAGAAATTTGCCATAACTAAACCAGCTCTCCAGTAAATTCTCAGACCTATCCTCCATAATGACCAGTGCAATCCTCCACCACAAAAGTAAACCAACTCAGAAACATTTGATCACATTCCAACTTCCACAGTGGCAAAAGGATTAAAAATGTTTACTGGACTTTCAAGCAACTCAATGCCCAAAATTTTACCAGGCATATCAATAATTTCAATCAATGTGACTGGCTTAAATTGTCCTCTGAAGAGGCACAGATTGACTGATTGGATATAGAAACTCAGACCAGACATCTGCTGTATTCAAGAATCAGATCTTACTTTAAAAGATAAATATAGACTCAGGGTGAAGGGATAGTCATCTATATGCCAGGCAAATGGAAACCAGAAAAAAGCAGGTATTGTAATTTTATTTGCACATACAATAGGGTTTAAACCAACAAAAGTAAGCAAAGACAAGGATGGCCACTTCATATTTGTTAAGGGTAATACTCAATATGATGAGATCGCAATTATCAATATCTATGCACCTAACCAGAATGCACCTCCATTTATAAAAGATACTCTAAAAGGCATGAGCAATTTGATCTCTCCCAGCTCCATCATAGTCAGAGATTTTAACACTCCTTTGCAGGGTTGGATAGATTCTCCAATAAGAAGCTTAGCAAAGAAATTTTAGATTTAAATTTAACTATTCAACTTTTGGACCTAACAGACATCTACAGAACATTTCATCCTAACAAAACTGAATACACATTTTTCTCATCAGTCCATAGAACATACTCCAAAATTGATCACATCTTAGGCTATAAGTCCAACCTAAGTAATTTTAAAAGAATAGAAATTATTCCATGCATCTTCTCGGACCATCATGGAATAAAAGTTGAAGTCAGTAATAACAGGAATCTTCAGACTCATACAAAAACATGGAAGCTAAATAACCTTATGTTGAATAATAGATGGGTTAGAGACAAGATCAAGAAGGAAATTACCAAATTTTTAGAACAAAACGATAATGATGATATAAGATATCAGAACCTCTGGGATACTGCAAAGGCAGTCCTAAGAGGGAAATTTATAGCATTACAAGCCTTCCTCAAGAGAACAGAAAGAGGCT
>NW_003852672.1:1020073-1043447 GCF_000181295.1 Otolemur garnettii | reverse complement strand
AAAGGCATCCATATAGGATCAGAAGAGATTAAACTTTCACTCTTCGCAGAAGTTATGATTGTATATCTGGAAAACACCAGGGATTGACTACAAAACTCTTAGAAGTGATCAAGGAATACAGCAACATCTCAGGTTACAAAATCAACACTCATTAACCGGTAGCCTTTATATATACCAACAGCAACCAAGCTGAGAAAACAGTCAAGGACTCTATTCCGTTCACGGTAGTGACAAAGAAGATGAAATATTTGGGAGTTTACCTACAAAGAAACAGCTGAAAATGTTAACAAATGGAAAAATATACCATGCTCATGGCTGGGAAGAATCAACATTGTTAAAATGTCCATACTATCCAAAGCAATACTTAATTTTAATGCAATCCCTATTAAAGCTCCACTGTCATACTTTAAAGATCTTGAAAAAATAATACTTCACTTTATATGGAATCAGAAAAAACCTCGAATAGCCAAGACATTACTCAGAAATAAAAACAAAGCAGGAGGAATCACGTTACCAAACCTCAGATTATACTATAAATCGATAGTGATCAAAACACCATGGTATTGGCACAAAAACAAAGAGGTAGGTGTATGGAACAGAATAGAGAGCCAACAGATGATCAAAGATCCGCTACTTACCGTTATCTGATCTTTGACAAGCCATTTAAAACCATTCAGTGGGGAAAAGATTCCCTATTTAACAAATAGTGCTGGGCGAACTGGCTGGCAACCTGTAGAAGACTGAAACTGGACCCACACCTTTCACCATTAACTAAGATAGACTCTCACTGGATTAAAGATTTAAACTTAAGACACAAAACTATAAAAATAGTATAAGAAAGTGTAGGGAAAACATTTGAAGAAATCGGCCTGGGCGAAAATTTTATGAGGAGGACACCCTGGGCAATTGAAACAACATCAAAAATACACTACTGGGACCTGATCAAACTAAAAAGCTTCTGCACAGCAAAGAACACAGTAAGTAAAGCAAGCAGATAGCCCTCAGAATGGGAGAAGATATTTGCAGGTTATATCCCTGACAAAGGTTTAATAACCAGAATCCATAGAGAACTCAAACATATTAGCAAGAAGAGAACAAGTGATCCCATCTCAGGGTGGGCAAGGGACTTGAAAAGAAACTTCTCTAAAGAAGATAGGCGCATAGCCTACAGATATATGAAAAAATGCTCATCATCCTTAATCATCAGAGAAATGCAAATCAAAACTACTTTGAGATATCACCTAACTCCAGTAAGATTAGCCCATATCACAAAATCCTAAAACCAGAGATGCTGGTGTGTATGTGGAGAAAAGGGAACACTTCTACACTGCTGGCAGGAATGCAACCTAATATGTTCCTTTTGGAAAGACATCTGGAGAACACTTAGAGAACTAAAAATATACCTGCCATTTGATCCTGCAATTCCTTTATTAGGTGTATATCCAGAAGACCAAAAATCACTGTGGAATCTGCCTTATGGTCCCTTGGGGGAGTTGCTTTATTTTGGTTTTTCATAGTGCCCGTATTTTTCTGATGGTTCTTCCTCATATATGCTTTCTTCTTGTTCATTCCTTGTCCTCCTTTTTCCTTCTTACTTCCTCCTTTGCTTTAAATTATGTTGTCTCAGAGCTTAGGTGTTGAAGTAGCCTCTTTGTATAAGGCCAAAAGGAAGAAAAGGAAAGAGCGAGCAGGGAGAAACAAGAGGAAAATAAATAACAAAAAAGAAGGATAGAGTAAAAGATAAGAAAAACAAATAAATAAATAAAAATGACAAAGAAAAAGGAAAATTCTGCAGTGTGGACTTGCCAGTGCTGTCTTCCCTGGAGTAAAGGTAGAAGAGCTCCATAGACCATGATCTCTTGAACTTCTTGAACTAGACTACTGCCACAACCTCCCTGCCAGACCAAATGCATGTCACCCCAGCATGCAGAGAGAAAAGAAAAAAATACTACTACTAATAAAATATGAATAGATATAGAAAATTAAAAATACAGTTGTAGCAAATAAAGAAGACAAATAGAAGAGGAAAGAGGAAAGAAAGAAGAAAGGCCAAAAAAAGGAGGTGATTTCTTAGCTGTTTTACAAGTGATTTATGTGGGAGAGATTAAAAAAGTAGAAAATTCCCTATCAAAAGAGAGAAAGGAGATGAGTGAAATACAGAGGATAAATGAAGCTGAAATACCATAACCAAAAATATAGGAGCCCTTGCTCTTGATGAAAGTAAAAATGGAAGTTAAGAATAAAACCAAACAAATTAGCAAAAACAAAATGAAACAAAAGAAAATAAAAAAGCTCAAATAGCCAAAAACAGCAGCAACCTCAGCAACAAAGAAAAGAAAAAAAATACTTAAAAAAAAAAAAAAAAAAATATATATATATATATAGAGAGAGAGAGAGAGAGAGAGAGAGGCGCCCGCACATGCTAAGGGGTCAACTTTAATAGGAACATATATATTGCCAGAACACCAGGTGGCGCTGTGGTTTTAGGAGATGGAGAAGACAACCAGCAACCTCTCTTTAGTTTTTAGGCATAGTCCTGATTTCTAACTCAGTTGCCCTTGGTCAATGCCTGATTTGTTTCCTCAGCATTCAGTCCCTGCAGGTTTGGGATCTTAAAGCTCTCCAGAATCCTTGGGAGGCAAGTCTCACAGTGCCCGCTAACAGTTCCCAGGGGATGCAGGAGTCTGCCCCAAGAGTGGAAGTTTAATCCAGGCAGGTGGAAAAGAGATGGCCATTCTTTAGGCCCCTGCTGAGAGGTCCACTGTCATGATCTTCCCACAAGGCAGCCCTCGGCAACCAGGATCTTCCCAGTATGACTGCCTTTGCCAGCCACTAAATGGTAAACCTATTCCTCACAGTATTCAAATCTGGTTGCTGCATACTGTTCCAGTCTTCCCACCCTTCCAAGCTTTCCACTCAATGTGCAGCTTCTCCTGAAAAGTGAAAACTGCAGAAAGTCTTCCTCCATCCTCAGACCTCCATGGGGGGCGCTGGCCATTCCCAGAAGCTCCCAGTAACTTGCCTACTGAGTCAGACCTCCCCAGCTCCAGATCCAACACTGTCTCCTGCACACTACCACCTCACTGTGCTTCTGGAGCTATGACTCCAGGTAAGGTCCCTGCACCAAGTATGGTTAGGTTTTCTTCTTTCCCCAGTTGTACTAGGAGAGCTCATCTTAACAATTCTTTTGGTCCACCATCTTGATCCACCCTCCAGATAAGGATTTTTAACTTATACCTTCTACTTGGCAAAGTGTTCTCTAATACCTTTCTTGCTATGCAATTTCAATTTTACATTGAATGCTCTGTATGAAATGAGGGTTCTCTATGCAGCTGCAAAATGTGGTTTTATCAGCAATATAACCTTTTAGTTTTGCTTTGCATAAGACACTAAAATATTAGCAAATATGAGTAGAATTTATTTAAATAACTCCACAAAAAAACACAAAATAATTCCATATGGATTTTTTTCTGCAATTTAACATTTTTCTGCTTTGTTTGGGTGCATATATGCTACCTGATGAATTAAATACACTTTTTAATATGCTGGTTCATTTTTCAGAATTAAAGGTGTGCACTTAATGATTTCCATTACAGTTAATATAAACATTTATCTGATTGAATGCAAAGATCCTGTGTGTCATTAAATGGCTACAGGTTTATCATTCTCCAGAGGTTTTGCTCCTGGCATCTGATTAGAAAGTGTAGGCCAATGTCTACTTTTATTTCCTTAATTGGGGTCTCTTCATTGGCACTGTATTCATGACTCCCTGCTATTTACAGACCTTGACATTTATTGTCTTAGTTTTCCTCTCACTGTGGCACCACAGTCCTGCTGCATGATGTACTTTTACATACAGGGTCAATCCACATCTCCATCATCACCTTATCATCCCAGACCTGGTTTCTATAACATTGTCATGTAACAAAAGGGCAAGCAGTAACAAACAACCTTAGCATTTTCCCCTTGGTGCAGAGTGCTAATGAAGTGCACCACATGCTTCTGTGAATCAGAGTTTATATTTAAGATCTATGCAAGATAGTTAAGTTTTGCTTTGAAGATGATTTTATCTAGCAGAATATTCTTCTGAAGAAATTAATGAGCCAGAGTCCTTTTTACGTTGTTCAGAATCCACACTGGCACTAATCTTATGAGATCGTTTTCTAATATCAGAGTGAATTTGCACCTTCCTTAAATAAGGAGAATAATAAGGTTGATAATGCTAAGAAGGCCAAAACTTTTGACATAAATGATGATATTGTATGCCAATTTATTAATATTATAATTTTATTAAGAAGAAACAGAACAGTTGAGAGTTATTGCAAAATAATGGGTAAACATTATTTCCTTCTATACTTCTATTCTTTGTATAATATAGCTCTGTGTCATTGATGTAGTTTTTACATTTCTGTGACTTCTGGTATCTAATCGCTATATTTTATTATTAGAATCCATATTCCAATTTCAGAAGTCTTAACTATTAACAGATAGTTTCATAGAGATAAAACTATTATTTAATATTCATTTTAATCAATCACCAAAATTTTTTATGCATCCATAACATGAGAAAAATGGAGAAAAGTGCCTTCGAGGTCTATAACAAGTTAGCAATAATGTGTGAACTTCTGATTGAATAATATTTTAAAATACGTATTTGTGGACTTTTTCTATAAAAATTTCAGTTGCTACATGAAAAATTAATCTTAAAATTGGTTATTAAAAAGTACAGTGAATTCACAAATATATGCAATCATAAGAGATGTTATAATTATGTAATAGAAGATATTATTTTACATAAATTTGTTAGCACATATAAATGCTTACATTATATATGATTAACAATATATCCTTCCTATATAACATAGTTTAGTAATAGTCCTTTTTCCTTTGCCTATACTTGGTTTTACTAAACTTTTTGAAGTACTCAGGACCCTGAAATGATACATTTATTTAAAGGCAATAGAAAAAATGTGGATACTCTTTGTGAAATCATTATGAATTTTTTTTTTTTTAGGGAAGATAAAGATGGAGGACTAGAGACACCTCCTTTGTAGCTACTCATGGCAAGATAAGAGGAGGACTCCAGCCACATCTGGCTTGGGGTCCCTGCCTGGAAACATCACTTTAAAGGTACAGGAAGGCAGTAGGAGACTCCAGGAGCCTACAAAGAGGTCAGAAACAGTGGAGAACCAGCACATAAGTGAGTGCTTGCATGCCAGCAGAGGCCAAACAGTTTGGGGGTGGTTTTCAGAAAGAGGAGGACTGCCCTGCAGGTTTTTGTTTTGTTTTGGTTTGGTTTGGTTTTTTGGACCTGTGCACTTGGGGATTTACCTTGGGAGAGTTTGGGTGAGCAAGTCATCTTGAACAGTGCCCAGGAGCTGGGATTAAGTTACTGGGTGGAGTACAGCTCTCATTGTTCAGCTGCTGGCAAGGTACAGCCATTGTGGGAGAGCTACCTGGGAGGAACAGCCCATAGGAACCACAGGCTGGTTCTGGCATGCCTGCTGGGTTGGGCAGCCACCTGTAGGGAGACTTGAGCAAAACCTGCTTTCCTTAGAAAGCCACTGTGTGGCCAAGGAACACTGTTTGTAAAGGTCCAAGTTTGTCTATTAAGCAGGCTGATGAGAGCTTCAGGCTCCCAACCCCACAGGGATTGAGGACAAAGAAATCAGGAAGATGGGATTAGGTATCCTCAGCAAGATAGTAGCTTCCAGGCCCCATTTTATACAGCAATATCAGCATGGTGATTACCATCTCATACCCCAGAATGTTACCTATTTTCCAGGCTATCTATATATATATACATATATATGTATATATATATATTCCCCTCCTTTTTAAAAATTTTTTCTCCTATATTTTTCCTTTTCTTCGTATTTATAATTTTTCACTGAGTCTTTCTTCAATAATAAGGGCTTCATTTCTGCTATTGTTCTTTTGATTCTTTTTTCCCCAATATTTTCCCTTAAGATCTTTGATTGTTGTGTTTAGTTGTATTTTAATTTTTCCATTTTTACTTTCTTCCTAATTATAGGGCTCCATTTTCACTACAGTTTTTCTACCTCATTTATTCTTTCTTTGGTTTCCATTTCTCTCCTTTTCCAAGATTTTTCTACTTTTCTTATTTTCCCACATAAATTTCTCAAATAACAACTAAGATATACCCCCTTTTTCCTTTATACCTTATATAATTTTATTTTCAATTATCTTTATATACTTTTTATTATTTTATTTTTTCTGATCTGTTTTATTCTTTGTCAATCTTATTTCATTTATGGGACAGAGCCTCACTCTGAGGCCTGGGCTGGGGTGCCACAACATTGGCCTGGCTCAAGGATACCTTAATTCCCTGGTCTGGGGGTCCTTCTACTTTTGACAGACCTTTGGAAGGATGCTATTGGTAAGTCCCCACTGTGACATGCTGCTGTTTTGTTTCTTCTCAATTTGGTAGAGGTGGGGTCTTGTTTTTGCTCAGGCTGGTAAGCAGATCCTGACCAAGAGGAACCCACCCATCTCAGCCCCCCAAAAGCCAGGAATTGTGGGTGTGGTACAAAGCACCCTGTTGAATTCCACAATTACTCCTGTCTCTCTCTGTTATTTTTGTCAGTCTATCCTTTTACCCTAGCCTTTTCTTTTTATTTTTTCTTTTTCTATCTCTTTTCCCTTCTTGTTCTTCACTCTTCTCTTCCTTTTGATGCTATACCAAAAGGACACTTCAACAACAAAGCACAGAGACAAGTTAATTTAAACAAAAGGAAGAAGTGAAAGGAAAAAATAGGAGAAGGGAGCATACAAGAAGAAAACACTCATGAGGAAGAATCAACAGAAAAATCCTAGCAACATGAAAAACCAGAACAGAGAAACCCCCTAAGGGATCATGAGGTAGATATCATAGAGGTTTCTACCTATAAAGAAATTATAAAAATTGACAGATAGGGGATTAAAAATATGGACGGCAAAAACAATGAAGGAAATTACTGAGAGAGTACAAAATAAACAAAGGAAATCTAAAAACAGAAGAAAAAAATGAATGAATGATATGTAGAATATAGAAAGGATAGGTGGGGAGCTTAAGGAACTGAAGGATTTAATCAGGGAACTTAAAGATGCAGTAGAAAATATCAGTAAAAAATTAGATCATGGAGGAGAAAGAATCTCAGAGCTAGAGGATAAAGCTCTTAAGTTAACACAGGCAGTTAAAGAGGCAGAAAAGAAGAGATAGAAAGCAAAATGTTCCATCAGAGAATCATGGGACATCATGAAGTCTTCAAACATACCTATTATAGCTATCCCAGAAAAAGAAGAACATCCCAGAGAAATGGGAGCCCTACTAGAGAATATGACAAATGAATACTTCCCAAGTACCACCGAAGTATCCAACATACTCCTTTCAAGGGGAGCTTCAACCCCATTTCATCTCAACTCAAAGACAGTTTCTCCAAGACACACTGTCATCAACGTGTCCTAAGTCAAGGTGAAAGAGAAAATTCTGCAAGTGGCCAGGAGTAAGTACCAATTGACTTACAGGGGCAGATCCATCAGTCCATTGAGTGGACTTCTCAAATGAAACGTTTCAAGCCAGAAGAGAATGGTCATCCACCTTTAACATTCTTAGAAAAAAACAATTTTCAGCCCAGAATTCTGCATCCTGCTAAACTAAGCTTCAAAATTGATAGAGAAATCAAATCTTTTCTGGATATGCAAACACTCAGGCAATTCATCACAAGACCAGCTCTACAGTAAATACTTAGACCTGTTCTCCACACTATCACAATGGACCACCAGCAAAGTAATCACCCAGAAATTATGGGTCATAACTTAGCTTCCACAATGATACAAAGGATAAAACTAAACAATGGACTTTCACAAAATAAGATGAATAGAATTTCTATTCTTTTAATTTTGCCATTTTTGTTGATTGGACAGAAAAGCATAAGCCATTTATATGTTGTCTCTAGGAAACACATCTAGCCTCAAAGGACAAAACAAGACTCAGCATGAAGGGATAGAAAACAATATGTCAGGCAAATGGAAATCAGATACAAGTATATTTAAAGCAACTAAAGTCAAAAAAGAGAAAGATGAACACTTCACATTGGTCAAGAGAACATTTCAATTCTAAATATTTGTGCAGCCAACTTAAATGTTCCTGGAGTTATGAAACAGACCTTAATTGGTCTGAGCAATATGATATAACACCATAAAAGCAAGGGACCTTAACACCCCCCTTATAGACTTGGACAGATCTTCTAAACAGAAACTAAACAAAAATATAAGGGACTTAACTATGTCACTACAACAACTGTGCTTAATAGACATGTACAGAACACACCATCCCAAAGTTAAGGAATGTAGGTGCTTCTCATCAGCCTATAGAACATTTTCCAAAATAGACCATATCCAAAGATGCAAATCAAACCTTGACAAAATTAAAAGAATTGAAATTATACCTTGTATCTTTTCAGATCATAAGAAAAAAGATCCATAAAGATGGAACTCAACTCCAACAAAATATTTCATTCCCAACAAACAATCTTATGCTGAATGACAGCTGGGTCAAGAAAGAGATAAAAGAGGTAATCATTAACTTCTCTAAACATAACACAATGAAGACACAACCTACCAAAACTTGAGGGACCCTGCAAAAGCAATCCTAAGAGAGAAATTTATTGCATTCCATGCCTACATGTGAAAAACAGAAAGAAACCACATCAACAACCTAATGAATCATCTTAAAGAAGTGGAAAAAGAAAGAGCAATCCAATCCCAAACCTACCAGAAGAAAAGAAATAACCAAAATAAAATCAGAAATAAATGAAATGTAAAACAAAAGAATCATTCAGAAAATCAATGAAACAAAAATTGGTTCCTTGAAAAAATAAATAAAATAATTAAACCAAATTGGCTAGATTAACTAGAAGCAGAAAAGTAAAATCTTTAATAACCTCAATAAGAAACAAAATGAGGGGAGTAACAACTATACCACAGAGATACAAGAGATGGTTTCTGAATACTACAAAATCTCTATGACCAGAAATCTGACAATATGGAGGAAATGGACCAATACTTGTAATAACATCATCTTCCTAGACTTAACCAGGAAGAAATAGATCTCTTGAAAAGACCAATATCAAGCACTGAGATTGAAGAAACAATATTTAAAAAAAAAAAAAGAAAGAAAGAAAAAACCCTGGACCAAATGGCTTCACACCAGAACTTTATCAACCCTTCAAAGTAACTCTCCTTCAGAAACTATTACAAAACATTGAGAAGGAAGGAATCTTCCCCCAATACGTTCTATGAAACAAACACCACTCTGATTCCAAAACCAGGAAAGAGTCAACTCAAAGGGAGAAATACAGACCAGTTTTACTAATGAATATTGATGTAAAAATACTCAACAAAGTCTTAGCTAATCAACTGCAGCTACATATTAAAGAAATTATACATCATGATCAAGTAGGCTTCATTCCAGAATGCAAGGCTGATTTAATATAAACAAATCCATAAATGTAATTCACTATGTCATTAGAACCAAAGCTGAAGACCATATGATCTTCTTAATAGATGCAGAAAAAGCAGTTGATAAAATTCAGCATCCTTTTCTAACAATAACACCCAAGAAAATAGGCATAGGTGGCACATTTCTTAAGCTGATTGAAGCCATCAATGACAAACCCACATCTAATATCATACTGGATGGGGTAAAACTGAAAGCTTTTCCACTTATAACTGGAACCAGACAAGGATGTCCATTATGGTCAGTACTATTCAACATAGTTTCAGAAGTTCTAGCCAATGCAGTCATGAAAGAGAGTGACATAAAGGGCATCCAAATAGAGGAGAGAAAGTCAAACTTACTCTTTTCTGATGATATGAACTTATACTTAGAAAACCCTGGAGATGCAACCACAAAACTACTGAAGTGATTAAGAAATACAGTAATGTCTCAGGGTATCACAATGTCCACAAATTAGTAGCCTTTGTATATGCCAATAATAGCCAAGTTGAGAAGCAAATCAAGAATACAATTCCCGCCTTCACATTATCTTCAAAGAAAATGAAATACCTGGGAATATACCTAACAAAGGAGGTGAAGTATCTCTCCAAAGAAAATTATGAAGCCCTAAGAAAAGAAATAGCAGAAGACATTAACAAACAGAAGAACATACCATGGCTGGAAAGAATCAACATTGTTAAAAATGTCTATTGTACCCACAGCGATCTATAGATTCAATGCAATCCCCATTAAAATACCAACATCATACTTTGAAGCAACAGCTCTTCATTTTGTTGCATCCAGAAAAATCCCTGTATAGCCAAGGCTATTCTTATTAACAAAAAGCCAGAGGCATCACTCTACTAGACTTTAGTTTATATTACAAGTCCACAGTGATCAAAACAGCATGGGACTGGCACAAAAATAGAGACATAGACATATGGAATGGAACAGAAAACCAAGAGATAAAACCAGTCTCTACTTCCTATCTGGTCTTTGATAAACCAAACAAAAGCATACACTGGGGAAAAATCCCTATTCAACAATGGATACTGGGAGAACTGGATAACTACATGTAATAGACTACACCCATACCTTTTACCACTTATAAAAATTGATGGATAAAAGATCTAACTTTAAGACATGAAATGATTAAAATGCTAGAAGAAAGTGTGAAAAAAACTCTTAATGATGTCAGACTGGGGAAAGATTTTATGATGAAGACTTTAGCAGCAATCACAACAAAGATAAACAAAGGGGACTTAATTAAGCTGAAAAGCATCTACACAGCTAAGGACACAAGTAAAGGAAAAAACAACCTTTAGAATGGGAAAAGATATTTGCATGGTATGAATCTAACAAAGGTTGATAACTAGGATCTACAGAGAACTCATATTAATCAACAACAAAGAAAACAATCCCACCTATCACTGGGAAAGAGACATGAATGAGTCTTCTCTGAGGAAGACAAATGGCTAATAAACACATGAAAAAATGCTCATCATCCCTAATCATAAGAGAAATGCAAATCAAAACCACCCTGAGAAATCACATAACCCCAGTAAGATTAGACCACACCACAAAGTCCTAAAGCTGCAGATGCTGCCACAGATGTGGAGAGAGGGGAACACTTTTAGATTGTTAGTGGGAATGTAAACTAACACAGCCTCTTTGGAAAGAAGTATGTAGAATCCTCCTCAAAGAACTCAAATTAGACCTTCCATTAGATCCCATAATACCACTACTAGGTATCTACCCAGAAGAAAAAAAAATCAATCTATCATAAAGACATTTGCACTAAATTGTTTATCACAGCTCAATTTACAATTGCCAAGACGTGGCAACAACCTAAATGCCCACCAACCCAGGAATGGATATACAAGCTGCAGTATATGTATACCATGGAATATTATTCAGCCATAAAAAATATGGATACTTCATATCTGTTGTTTTAACCTGGATGAAGTTGAAACACGTTCTTAGTAAAGTATCACAAGAATGGGAAAGCAAATATCCATTGTACTCAGTACTAATTTTAAGCCAGTTGAAGCCATGATCTGATCTAATATATGCCCATACAAGAGAAAAACTCAATTCAATTCAAGTTGGGGGCAATGAGGGAGGGCAAAGAGGGGAGGAAGGAATGGGAATATGTACTCCCACTTAATGGGCATCATGTAAGCGTGTTTGGCACATCTTTTGGGTGCAGGACAAAACTATTAAGAGGGACTTTACCTAAAAAAATGCAACTGTTGTAACCCAGTTGTTTGTACCCTCACATTAATCAGAAGTTTTAAAAAGGAATTTCTGAGTAATTTGCCTTATGGGAGAAATTGGGTAAAGATATATGATGGTATAACAGCTGCTCATAATTGTGTGTCTGTGTGTGCTATGGAAAACATTAAGTCAGACCTGCTCAAATAGTCAGAATTAAGGAGAGCTCAAGTTTATCTTTGCTTCAGGTTTTTCACAAGGTTTACAAAGATACAGGGCAATTGTGACCATACTTTAAATCACAATCTTATTCAACACCCTGAAAATTCTCCCTCTACCTGAACATTTGCCTCTATCTGCAGCCTATTTTCTCTATCTCAGCACACAGCTGCATTCCCCTACAAGGTGATATTGCAGAGTCTTTGCTACTGTTTTCCTTCCTGAAACCCCCTTCTTCCTCCTTCTCCTTCCCCTTTATAATTCCATTTATCATACACAATTCATTTTAAATGCTCTGAACAAAGCCTTTCCAAATCCTCCATTATCCAAATTCATTGTTCTCCCCCAGAGTTCTGCAGTAAAATACTTGTACCTTCAATAGAGTGCTTATTCCATTTTACCTAAAATTATAGAGAATTGTTGAAAGAGACATAGTAAGATAGTGCAAAGAATACAGGATTTGCAAATACAAAGGGGGGTTCAGCTCTTGAAATTCTAGCTGAAAAATGTTGGGCAAGCTACTGAGTCTTTTTGAATCCCAGTTTTCTTCTCTTTAAAATAGACACATTACCTTGATGGGTTTTGTTGCAGGGAAATGAAATAGTGCATGTAAGGAGCCTTAAAAAATTCCTATTATTTGTTGAGTGATAAATATGTTATTAATAAAATATGGGAAGTTTAGGTTTGGCACCTGTAGCACAGTGGTTACAGTGCCAGCCACATACACCAGGGCTGGCTGGTTCAAACCCAGCCCAGGCCAGCTAAACAACAATAACTGCAACAAAAAAGAGCCAGGTGTTGTGGCAGGCACCTGTACTCCCAGCTGCGTAGGAGGCTGAGGCAAGAGAATCACTTAAGCCCAAGATTTTGAGGTAGCTGTGATGCCACAGCACTCTACCAAAGGCAACATAGTGAGACTCTGTCTCACAAAAAAAAAAAAAAAGGGGAAGGAGGAGCTTATTTTTTGTAATTTTCTGAGTGTTTTCACAATGCTTCAAAACGGTATCTGCTTTAGAAGTCTTTGGTGAACAAAGAAATATCTCCTGTGACAACATATTTCAAGTTTCTATTATCCCTATATAGCTGCCACAGTATTTCATAAAATTCTACTAAGTGAATCAAATAGAATTGTCTGATAAGTTAACCAGGGGTATAAAGTTGTGATAATGTGCCATTTAAAATAAAATGTGCCATCTTATTTATATATCAAGATAGCTGCTCCATGAGACAACTTTTGGGAGTTATTTACTAAACTGCATCTCTCTTGAAAATGTTTTGTGCACTGAGCACTGTACTTGGAGGGTAACAGTGATCATCACTACCATTTCATAGTTACTGAATGCTAATATGTGCCTGGCCCTGTGCAAAAGGTTTTAGATGGGTGGCTTAATATAAGCTACACCAACAATAATTTACGGGATAGATAGTATTATATTATCATCTTCATTTTTCAAAAATGATAATGAAACCCATACAGACAGAATAACTAACCCAAGGATATAGAGGTACAGTCCTCAGAGATAGGCAGACTGAGTCACCAAATTCACCATTACTGCTATGCCATATGAGAGTTTTTCTTAGAGTTTATGCTCTGATTGCATAAAGTCAATCAATGCAGTGTAACACATGCCCTAATCCAGGGAACTCTAAGGCAATGTAGGACACATAGGTGGTGCTATCTGAAGAACAATTGATATGCTAGTCTTTCTGCTTTATTTTTTCCCACTTACTTCCTTATTATTTCATAACTAGCTACAAGTGGGGTTTCCCCTAGCTTTCTCATTAAATTATTATGATTCAATTAACAAGAAGTATCAAACAAAAGTCAAAGTACCAGCCTGTGGTCAAGGTTACTCACTGGCTATCTCAGCTTGACTGTTACAGGCATACATGAAGGCTACTAATTTGTGGACATTGATTTTGTATCCTGAGACTTTATTTCTTGATCACTTCTAAGAACTTTTTGAGTCCCTGGAGTTTTCCAGGTATAAGATCATGTTATCTGTGAACAGCAAGAGTTTGACCTCCTTTGACTCCATCTGAATACCCTTGATTGCCTTCTCTTACCTGATTGCATTGGCTAGGATTTCCATCATTATGTTGAATAACAGCCTCAAACTCCTAGGCTTATGTGATTCTCTTGAATTAGCCTCTCAAGTAGCTGGGACTACAGGCACCCTCCACAACACCTGACTATTTTTGGGTTGTAGTTATCACTGTTGTTAGGGGGCATTCTTGTCTGGTTCCAGTGGAAAATGATTGAGTGGAAATGATTCAGTTTTACTCCATTATGATATTGGCTGTGGATTTGTTGTAGAGGCTTCTATCAGTTTAGGAAATGTCCTACTTAAGCCTATTTTCTTAAGTGTTCTTGTCAGAAAAAGGATGCTAGATTTTGTAAAAAGCCTTTTGTGCGGCTTGGCGCCTATAGCTCAACCGGCTAAGGTGCCAGCCACGTACACCTAAGGTGGCGGGTTCGAATCCCCAGCCCGGACCCGCCAAAACAACAATGACGGCTGCAACCAAAAAAAAAAAAAATAGCCGGGTGTTGTGGCGGGCGCCTGTGGCCCCAGCTACTTGGGAGGTGGAGGCAGGAGACTCGCTTGAGCCCAGGAGTTGGAGGTTGCTGTGAGCTGTAATGCCACGGCACTCTACCCAGGGGGACAGCTTGAGGCTCTGTCTAAAAAAAAAAAAAAAGCCTTTTGTGCATCATTTGAGAGAATCATATGGTATTTGGTGTTATTTATGTGGTGAATTACATTTATGGATTTACATATGTTCAACAAACCTTGCATCCCTGGGATAAAAACTACTTGATCATGATATATAATTTTTTTAATGTGTAGCTGTACTCTGATTGCTAGGATCTTATTGAATATTTTTGCAGTGATATTCATTAATGATATTGGCCTATCATTTCCCTTTGTGTTGGGTCCTTTCCTGGTTTTGGAATCAGGGTGGTATATGCTTCATAGAAAGTTTGGGGAAGATTTCTTCCTTCTCTATGTTTTGGAACAGGTGATGCAACATACATACTAGTTCCTCTTTGAAGGTTTGGTTGAATTCTTGTGTAAAACCATGTTGTCCAGGGCTTTTCTTTGTTGGAAGATACAATTTCAGTGCTTGACATGGATCAATTCAAAATTTCTAATTCCTTCTGGTTGAGTTTAAGAAGGTGATATGTTTCCAGGTATTGGTCTATTTCCCCTACATTTTCAAATTTCTGTGCATAGAGTTTTTTGTAGTAATAGTTCAGGACCTTTTGTGTAGATTTCTGTGATATCTGTTGTTATTTACTTTTTTTCATTTCTGACTGAGGTTATTAGAGATATCACTTTTCTGATTCTGGTTAGTCTGGCCAAGGACTTGTCAATTTTGTCAATCTTTTTAAAGAACCAAGGTTTTGTTTTGTTAATCTTTCAAATAATTCTTGTGTTCTCAATTTCATTAATTCTACTCTGATTTTGGTTATTTCTTTTCATCTGCTAAGTTCGGGGTTGAATTGCTCTTCCGTTGCTTGAGATGATCCATTAGATTTTTTTTTCCTTTTGAGACAGGGTCTTATTATGTCACCCTTGGTAGAGTGCCATGGCATCACAGCTCACAGCAACCTCAAACTCTTAGGCTTATGTGATTCTCTTGAATTAGCCTCCCAAGTAGCTGAGACTACAGGCACCCTCCACAACACCTGACTATTTTGGGGTTGTAGTTATCACTGTTGTTTGGTAGGCCCGAGCCAGGTTCAAACCTGCCAGCTCCAGTGTATGTGGCTGGTGCCCTAGCCACTGAGCTATAGGCGCCAATCCAATCCGTTAGATTATTGATTTGTTCTCATTCTGTTTTATGGATGAAGGCTAATGCTATAAATTTCTCATAGAACTGCCTTTGCAATATCCAACAGGTCTTTTTTTTTTTTTTTTGAGACAGGAGACTCAAGCTGTCCCCCTGGGTAGAGTGCCATGGCATCTCAGCTCACAGCAACCTCCAACTCCCAGGCCCAAGCAAATCTCCTGCCTCAGCCTCCCAAGTAGCTGGGACCACAGGCGCCTGCCACAATGCCTGGCTATTTTTTGGTTGCAGCTGTCATTGTTTGGCAGGATTCGAACCCGCCACCTTGGGTGTACGTGGCTGGCACCTTAGCCACTTGAGCCGCAGGTGCCAAGCCATCCCACAGGTTTTGATAGCTGGTAGCTTCATTATCATTTTGTTCAAGAATTTTAATGATATCCCTCTTCATTTCATTCTTAACACAGCAGTCATTTAGCATAAAGTTATCTAATTTCCATGACTTTATGTGGGATTCTTGTTGTTTTTGAGTTCAATTTTTATTCCATGATTAAGAAGATATAGGAATAATTTTTATTCTTTTACATTTGTTGAAGTTAGATTTGTGCCCTAAGATATGATCAATTTTGGAGGATATCCATGTGCTTATGAGAAAAATGTGTGTTCAGTTTTCTTAGGATGAAATGTTCTGTACATATCTGTTAAGTCCATTTTTTTCTAGGGTCATGTTTAAGTGCATTACTTCTTGTTTAGTTCCTTCTTAGAGAAACTAGGGCTGTCAAAATCTCCAACTATTATGGTACTGGAAGTGGGTGTCAATGGTGTTTTAAAATCTCCAACTATTATGGTACTGGAAGATATATTCTTCAGAACATTTAGGGTTTGTTTTATGTATCAAAGAGGGTTTAGATTGTTGTTTATGTATCAATGAGTGTTAATTATTGAAATCTTTTCATGTTGTATGTTTCCCTTGATTTGTATATAGTGTCCATCCTTGCCATTTCTTTCTTTTGTTTGTTTAAATCCAATTGTACATCCAAATAAGATTGCAACCCCTGATTTTTTCTGATTTCAATTTCCCTGGAATGTTGTTTTCCATCCCTTCATGTTGTGTCTTGTTTTATCCGTAGAGGTTAGGGTTTCTTTCTTGGAGAAACCAGATACTGGGCTTGAGCTCTGGTATCCAGTCAGCCAGCTATGCCACCTTAGTGGAGAACTCAAGTCATTCACATTTACTGAGAGAATGGATAGTTATGGTGGTTTTGGTCATCTCATTTTGCACAGATCCAAAGCTTAGTTTTACCCCTTGTGCCATTGTGGAAGTTAGGCTTTGTTCTAGAAGGGGTCTGAAAAATTCCTGCCTAGTTGTCACAGATTTCCTCAACAATTGCATGTCAGTAAAATATCTGATTTCTCTCCATCACAAATAAAACTTAGTTTAGCAGGATATAGGATCCTAGAAGGTTAAAGGCCAGTGACTACACTCCTCTGCCTTGAAAAGTTTCAGCTGAGACTGGGTGCCTGTAGCTCAGTGGTTAGGATGCTAGCCACATGCTCCAGGGCTGGTAGGTTTGAACCTGGCCTGAGCATGCTAAAAAAAAAAAAAAAAAAAAAATAGCCAGGCGTTGTGGCTGGCACCTGCAGTCCAAGCTACTAGGGAGGCAAGAGAATCACTTGAGCCCAAAAGTTGAAGATTTCTGTAAGCTGCAACATCATGGTACTCTACCAAGGGTGACAATATGAGACCCTGTCTCAATTAAAAAAAAAAAAAAAGTTTCACCTGAAATATCTACAGTCATCCTGATCTTTTTCCCTTTGTAGGTAAGACTTTTCTTATACCTGGCCACTTGCAGGATTTTCTCCTTCATACTAACGTTGGCAAAGTTAATTACAATGTGTATACAAGTTGCTTTATTTGGATTTAGTTGTGCCAGGGTTCTGAAAATATCTACTATTTGTATTCCTGTGTCTCTCATAATGCTTGGGAAATTCTCTACCATAATGTCATAGCATAGTGCTTTTAGGACCATCCTTTTTCCCTTCAGGAACTCCTATAATTTGGATATTTAATATTTTGGAATAATCCCAAAACCTCTTAGGGAATATTCTTTTTTGTTGTTGTTGTTCTCTTTTTCTTTTTTTCCTCCTTTTTCAATGATTGGGATAGCTCAAAAGTTTTATCTTCAATTTATGTAATTCTTTCTTCTCCAAGTACTACTCTACTACTGAGGCTTGTACTGTTTTGATGCTCCTCCAATTCCTCTTTCAATTCCTTAAGCTCTGCTATATCTTTTCTCATTTTGTCCAGATCCTTGGTGACTTTTTTAAGTTCACTAATTTCATGAGACAACTTCTGGACAATTTTTTTTATTTCTATGTTCACCTTCTTTTCAATTCCATTCATTTGCCACCCATATTCTGAATTCTATTTATGACATTTCAACAATTTCTCCATAGATGGTATTTTCTTCTGTATCTCCATTGTAAACTCTTGGGAGAGCTGATTTGCTGATTTTTCATGTTGCCAAAAATCTGCTGGCTCCTCTACACGAGTATTTTCAGGGTTTTTAAAATATCAATTATACTTTTAATTAAAATGTTAGATTGTCTCTCAATAGTTTGAGAGATAATCTAATTGGATACATTTAGGGAGCACTGCACAGACCTATTTGGCAACTAAAACTGGTGGGGTGAGACAAGATCTGGAGGCCCCAGGAAGTGGAGCTTACCACCCCTTTGCCCGTAAGTTGAAGCTTGTGGTTGTGGCCCTTCCCTCACAGCCTCACTAAGCTCCCTTTCAGGGCTACAGTGAGTCTCCTTGATGACTGGGCTTGCTTAGATAGTGCAAACTGATCCTATCCTGGTGTCAGCTTGTCCTCCACTCAGTTTAAAGGAGCTGCAGTAATTTGGTTGAGTTTCTGCAAATAAAGATTCAAACAGCTGCAGCTCCACCTCACTGCAAACAGCTGGAGGAGAAGAATTCACAGATAGACTCACTGTTCCTATCATGGTGCTAATATCTCTTGCGCAAACAAATTCAAATTAGCGGTGAACCTGCAGCACCAGCCAGAGGTGGTTGGAGAATAAAAATCTGCAGACAGTTCTGACCAAGCATTCCAATCAAACTTGCTCCAGCTACGTAAGCAACCCTAGCAGAAACAAGTTCAGGGAAGCTGTAGTCTTTCCCACCCACCCACCAGAGTATTGGCTGTGGACTAGATAAAATACAGCCATCAGCCAAAGGTGAGGAGAGGGTCTAGTTTCTGGACCTTCCCAGTGTGGGTCACCCTAGGTTAGGCCTGTCTTTCTCCAAGTTGGAAGGAGGGAATCCAAGGATTTAAGGGGGTCTCCAGAGGGCCAGGGAAAGGTCTCCCCTATGAGAAGAGAGAGCCAGAAGATACCAAACCTTCCCACACCAAAGTTAGGACTGTGGTGCCACTGTTTCCTCTTCCAGCAAGAAAAGGCTCAGTTCAGTGGCCCTCACAATGCAGAGGTCTCTCAGAGATCACACCAGATACACAAGCATCTTCATGGGGCAGTCTGTCAAGCAACCAAAGATGGGAGAGGGTAGCTGTGGGCTCAAGACTATGGAGAGAAAATTTGTTCACTTTTGTGCTAGGCAGGATGAGGACTCAAAGGTAGAAATTCCCAAGTACAGGAGAACTGGGACCTTGTAGCTCTCTCCCATGGGGTGAGGTTTGAGGTACTTTGTGCCCTGCTTACTTGCTCCCAGTTGGGGGAGGGGTCTCCTGTTCCCTAGGGCACCAGGAACCTTTAGTCTAGTTACTCTGTACCTGATCTCTCTTCTCTTTCTTCCCCTTTCTCACCCTCACAGTTTGTCTCAGTGGGGATTATTTACACTTGATTTCTCCTCCATATATTCACTTCAGTCCAACATTTTTCCTTCTGGACAGGAACATCTGGTAGAAGCTGCCATCTTGCCCCTGTATATTCTTTTTGTTATGCTTTTTTTTTGGATCAACATAATTTAAGTATTCTGCGAAAGTTTATAGATTCAAGTGTGCTGTGATATTTTTAAAAGGTTGAAAAACACTGTTGTAAATAACTAAGAGTTGACCATGCCTTAGAAATCATGTTTTCTTTCTTCCTTTTGTACACTATAAATACAATTCAGGGATATTATCATCATTTAGCCACAGTGCTAATTATGTATATTGCCTTCAAAATAGTCCTTTGAGCTATTATTATCCCCAATTTACAGGGAAGAAAAAGCAAATTTTAGAGAGTTTTTTTTTAATTTTTTTATTAAATCATAGCTGTGTACATTAATGCAATCACGGGATACAGTGTGGTGTTTTCATATACATTTTGAAATACTCTCATCAAACTGGTTAATGTAGCCTTTATGTCATTTTCTTAGTTATTGAGTTAAGACATTCATACTCTGCTTTTAGAAAGATTCACTTGTACCCTTGTAGGATAAACCATAAAAGTGACCCCTCCAATCACCATCCCTCCAAAATTTTAGAGAGATTAAGGGACTTGCCAAAGTCCCTCAAATAGCACAATAGGGAATCAAACTTTAATCTCCAACTCCAACCAAGGCTTCCCAAAATACCCTGCAGAACAATTTTTTTTGTGAACCAGCATGAAGACTAAACAAACCAGAGTGGGAATGGTGGGAAACTGAGAAAATAAGTCACACAAGACACAAAGAATACATGAAAAACAAAGAGATGGGATTGGGAGGTCTGGAGCAGCTGACAACTGCAGCCAGCACTGAACCCTGTGAATAGCTTTATTTATATAGTACCTAAACAAGGTTGCTTATATTAACAATGGTGCAAATCAGCAAGGAAAACAAGTGGGAATATTTTCATCTTACAAGGTTGAGGGGAAGTAACTGGACAAATGAAAGAAGTTTTATCATAAACAATATTCTTAATGACATGATTCTTAGTACATGGGGTAAAGATTAACTTTAGAGAAATAAGGCTGTGTGCTTTACAGCAAAAGATAGGAAAGTATACAGAATCTACGTGACTTCTGGCATTGGGAGCAAGGATAAAGGACTACTGTTGTTTTAGGAAGGGAGGAAAAATAGTTGGGGTTGTTCCTTGAATGCACCTCCTGGGCTGTGGGGGTCTTACTGCCTCACAATCCACACTCCACAAATTTCCATATTTAAATTTAAAAATGCCAACTAGAGAGACATTTCAGAATTCAAAATCACAACCTTCCCATATTTCTTTTGTAGATTTAGTAGAGCTGCCAAACCAAATTATGGGGATTCAGGGAGAGAGCCATTCACTCCAGCCAGGGAGAAAAGTACTGCAGAGACATGGTCTCACTCTAATGTCAAACATTTATTTATAAAACAATAGTTAAAAAAAAAAAAGTTACTCCAGGATTGGACTGATTGCATTCTAAAAGAGCTACCTTTACAATTAACCCCTTAAAGTATGCAGAACTCCATAACAAACAGCAAAAACAGTCGTTTCTACATAAGGATTTTGGCAAAGAATCATTGTATCTTGGGTTTTAGAACTGAAAAGTTGATTGACAAACTTGGAAGGTGAAAATGGACTGAAGTGGGACTTAAGCCGGTGTGTATCAATTGCTACACTTCCTACAGCATGCAAATATGAAGGAGAAATGAAAAGTGCTTCTCAAATTCAGAGCTGGACTGTCCTTGATTGTATATTTTGTATGAATGGGTGTGAATTTCTGTGCCATTCACTATACCCTTCTTGGGTAATTTCCTAGTTTGCAAACAGAAACAGTTAGTTTACATTTTGGTTTTTAAAAATGACAAAACCAATACTGAATAAAATTCATGTAAGACCCAAGGAAAAGTGAAGGGAAAGTGCCTGTAAGCTCTTATAATAAATTTCCCCCTTTTGCCTGCATCTGACCTTTACTTACCCTATGCTGGATGCTTTTTCAGCTATCAACTAGAGAGGGAAAGCTAAGATAAAATCACTGGACAATAAAGAGAAGGTTTGCCAGAATGAGTTTCATCACACTTTTTTTTTATAGTATTTCCTGTCACTTACGTACATTCAACTGGAAATCAGCTGCCTTCAAGGACACATGGCCAATTTACACAAATCTCCTTCACAAGAGGAATTTATAAAATCTAAAGAAAACTCATTACATCAGTGGTTCTCAACCTTCCTAATGCCACAACCCCTTAATACAGTTCCTCATGTTGTGATGACCCCCCAACCATAAAATTAATAATTAATCCATTCCTGGGTTGGTGGGCCTTTAGGTTGTTTCCACATCTTGGTAATTGTAAATTTAGCTGTGATAAACAATCTAGTGTAAATGTCATTATGATAGAAAGATTTTGTTTTTTTCTCTGTGTAGATGCCTAGTAATGGGATTGTGGGGTCAAGTGGAAGGTCTATTTTGAATTCTTTGAGGATTCTCAATACTGCTTTTCAATAAAGGCTGTATTTTATTTTGCAGTCCCATCAACAGTTTAAAAGTGTTCCCTTCTCTACAAATCTGCTTCAGCATCTGCAGCTTTGAAATTTTGTGATGTGGGCTATTCTCAGTGGGGTTAGGTGATATCTCAGGGTGATTTTGATTTGCATTTCTCTGATGATTAGAAATAATGAGCATTTTTTTCATGTTTGTTAGCCATTCATCTGTCTTCTTCACAGAAGGTTCTTTTCATGTCTCCTGCCCAGTAAATACGGCATTATTTATTCTTTTAGTGATTGACTTCTCTGTAGATTCTAGTTATCAACCCTTTGTCTGATTCATGACATGCAAATATACCTGCCCATTCTCAAGGAGGTCTATTTGCATTGATTGTTGTATCCTGAGCTGTGCAGAAGCTTTTTAGCTTAAATAAGTCCCATTTGTTTGTTTTTTGTTGTTGCAATTGCCAATGACATCTTCTTCGTGAAATCTTTCCCCAAGCCAATTTCCTCAAGAGTTTTCCCCACACTTTCTTCTAGGATTTTTATCGTTTCATGTCTTAGATTAAATCTTTTATCCATTTTGAATCAATTTTTGTAAGTGATGAAAGGTATGGGTCCAGTTTGTCTTTTACATATGGTTATCCAGTTCTCCCACACCATTTATTGAATAGAGATTCTTTTTTCCTGTGTGTGCTTTTGTTTTATTGAATATGAGATAACTATTAGAGACTGGTTTCATCTCTTGCTTTTGTATTCGGTTTGATATGTCTATGTCTCTATTTTGGTGCCAATACCATGCTGTTTTGATCACTGTGGACTAGTAACATAACCTGAAGTCTGGTAGGGTGATGCCTCTGGTTTTGCTTTTATTACTAAGAATTGCCTTGGATGTATGGGTTTTTTTTCTGGTTCCATACAAAACAAGGAACTATTTTTTTTCCAGTTCTTCAAAGTATTTTGTTGGTATTTTAATGGGAATTGCATTACATCTGTAGATTGCTTTAAGTAGTTTAGGCATTTTAACAATGTTGATTCTTTCCACCCAGGAGCATGGCATGTTCTTCCATTTGCCAACAACTCATGGTATTACTTTTCTTACGGTTTCATAATTTTCTTTGTAAACATCCTTCATCTCTTTTGTTAGGTATATACCCAGGTATTTTATATTCTTTGATGCTATTCTGAAGGGGATTGTGTCCTTGATTTGCTTTGCAACTTGGCTGTTATTGGCATATAAAACTGCTATAGATTTGTGGACATT
>NW_003852672.1:1014956-1019480 GCF_000181295.1 Otolemur garnettii | reverse complement strand
AAAAAAAAAAAAAAAAGAATAAGATCAAATCATTAGCAAAGAGCAATAGTTTGACCTCCTCTGTCCCCATTTGAATGCCCTTTATCCTGCTTCACTGCAATGGCTAGAACTTCCAGCACAATGTTGAATAGTAGTTGCAATAGTGGACATCCTTGTCTGGTTCCAGTTCAAAGTGGAGAAAGCTTTTAGTTTTTCTCCATTCAATATGATATCATCTGGGGGTGTGTCCTAGATGGCTTCTAACTGTTTAATAAGTGTGCCATATATGCCTATTCTTAAGTGTTCCCAATAAAAAGTGATGCTGAATTTCGTCAAATGCTTTCTCTGTATCTATTAAGAGGATTGTATCATCTTGTTTTTGCTTCTATTGATACAGTGAATTACATTTATGGATTTGCATATGTTAAAACAGCCTTGCATCCCTGGGATAAAGCTTACTTGATCATGATGTATAATGTTTTTTAATGTGTAGCTGTATATTATTAGCTAAAATTTCTTAAGTATTTTTGCGTTAGTCTTCATTAATGAAATTGGTCTGTAGATCTCCTTTTTAATTTGGTCCTTTCCTGATTTTGGTATCAGGGTGATGTCCACTTTATAGAACGTTTTCTCAGTGTTTCAGAATAGGTTCTGCAGTACAGGTACAAGCTTTTCTTTGAAGGCCTGATAGAGTTAAGATGTGAAGCCATCTTATCCAGGGTTTTTTGTTTTGTTTTGTTTTTGTTGAAAGCCTTTGTATTGCTTCCTCAATTTCAGCACTTGCTATGAGTCTGTTCAAGAGATCTATTTCTTCATGGGTAAGTCTATGGAGATGGTATAATTCCAGGTATTTGGTTCATTTCCTCCACATTTCTGGGCATAGAGATTTTGTAGTATTCAGAAAACATCTCTTGTATCCCTGTGGTACCTGTTGTTATTTCCCCTTTTTCATTTCTGCTTGAGGTTATTAGAGATCTTACTTTTCTTTTTCATGTTAATCAAGCCAAAGGTTTAACAATTTCATCTTTTTTGTTTCTTAATTTTCTGAATGTTTTCAATTTCATTTATTTCTGATTTATTTTGCTTTACTCTGATTTATTCTTTTCTTCTGCTATGTTTGGGATGAAAATTGTTCTTCCTTTTCAATTTCCTTGAGATGCTTCATTAGGTTGTTGATGTGCTCCCTTTCCATTTTTTGAACATAGGCATCTAATGAAAAACTTTCCCTCTTAGGAATGTTTTTGCAATATCCCACAGGTTTTGGTAGCTTCTATTTTCATTATTGTTATATTTGAGGAATTTAAAAATTTCCTCCTTTATCTCCTTTATGACCTAAATTTCATTCTGCCTAAGGTTGCTTAGTTTTCATGCCTTTCTGTGGAGATGAAAATTTTTGGAGTTCAGTTCTACCTTTCTTGCCTTGTGGTCTGAGAAGATACAAGGTATAATTTCAAGTCCTTTAATTTGGTTGAGGTTTAATTTATGACCTAGGATATGACAATCTATTTTGAAGTATGATCCATGAGCTGACGAGAAGAATGTATATTCTTTAGCTTTGGGATGGTATGTTCAGCACATATCTATTAAGCCTAAGTGTTCTAGGGTCACATTTAAGTCCCTTGTTTGTTTAGTTTCTGTTTAGAAGATCTGTCCTGTTTTGTTAGATGTTTGTTAAAGTCCCCAGGTATTACAATGTTGTAGGATATCATATTGGTTAGGCCAGTTAAGGTCCATTTCATAAATCTGGGAGCATTTACATTGTGTACATAAATGTTTAGTATTGAAATGTTCAATTGTTGTACTGTTCTCTTGACCAGTATGAAGTATCCATATTTGTCTTTCTTAACTTCAGTTGCTCTAAAACCCCTTGTATCTGATAACAAGTTTGAGACCCCTCCTTTTCTCTAAATTCCATTTTCCTGAAATACTGTTTCTAATCTTTCACCAAGTCTTCTTTTGTTCTTCAAAGTTAGGTGTGTTTCCTGCAAACAGCAGATATATGGTTTGTACATTATATCCAATTGGCCAACCTATGACTGGAATTCCAGTCATGTACATTTATTGAGAGCACTGATAAGTTGATGAACTTTTATTCATCTTGTTTTACGAAAGTCCATTGCTTAATTTTATCCTTTGTGTCATTGTGGAAGATAGGTTTTGTCCTTTAGTTTCTGGTTGTTTACTTTGCTAACAGTCCATTGTGATAGTCAGCATAGGTTTGAGGAGCTGGTCTTATTATGGCAAATTTCATAAATCAAATATCAATAAAAGATTTGATTTCTCCATCAAATTTGAAGCTTGGTTTAGCAGGATACAGAATTCCAGGGTGAAAATCATTTTGCTTAAGGTTAAAGGTAGATGACCATTCTCTTCTAGCTTGAAAGTTTTCAGCTTAAAAGTCCAGTGTCACCCTCATAGATGTGTAGGTCAACTTGGCACTTACTCCTGGCTCCTTCCAGAATTTTCTCTTTCATCTTGACTTTGGACAGGTTACATAGGTTTATTACAGTGTGTCTTGGAGATGCTCTGTTTGTGATGAGATGGTCCATGATTTGGTGTCCCTCTGAGAGAAATGTTTTAGAGCCTTTGGTGATGGTTGGGAAATTTTCATTTATGATTATCTTCCATTAGGGCTTCCATTACTTTGGGATGTTCTTCTTCCCCTTCAGGGATACTTGCAATTAATATGTTTGAATGCTTCATAAATTTCCACAATTTTCTGAGTGAATGCTCTGCTTTCTCTCTCTTCTTTTCTGCCTCTTTTACTGCCTGGGTCAGCTCAAGAACCTTGTCTTCTAGCTCTGTGATTTTCTTCTCCATGGTCTAAACTCTTATTGATTCTTTCTACTGATTCTTTCATTTAAGTTCTTTGAATGACCCCTTCATCTCCTTAAGCTCCAATATATCCTTTCTAATTTCTTCCTGTGTTTCATTATTTGTGTTTTTAATTTTCTTTTTTGTATTCTCTACTTTCTCTTCAATTTCTTTCATTTTTTTGCCATCCGTATTTTAAATTCCCTTTCTGTCAATTCCATAAATTCTTGAGAGCTGGCATCCTCTAAGTTATCCACCTGATGTTCCCTTGAGGAGTTGATCTGTTCTTGTTTCCATCATGTTTCCAAAATTTTTCTGTTGATTTCTTCTCATAAGTGTTTTCTTCTTATTCACATCCTTCCTCTACTTATTCCTTTTACTTCCTCCTTCTCTTTATTTTGTATTTGTGCTTAGGTGTTGAAGTGTCCTTTTAATATAGGGCCAAAAGGAAAAGAAAAGATTGAAAAGGGAGAAATGAAACAAAAAGAGGAAAAAAAGGGTGATAAAAGTAAAAAATTGATTTAAAAAAAGGAGAGAAGAAGAATAGAAACATATGGGAGTAATAGTGGTGTTCACCAGGGTACTTTGACCCACATTCACAATTCCACACCTCTAGAGAGCCAGGATGCATGGGTCTCTCAAGGTCACAAGATCCTTACCAGCCTGAGAGAAAAGCAAGACCCTACCTTTACCAAATATAGAAAAAAAGCAGCAGTATGTCACAGTGGGACCTACCAATACTGTCCTTTCAAAGGCTAGAAGGACACCCTAGACCAGAAGCTCAAGGCCTCCCTGAGCCAGGTCAATGCTGTGGTATCTCAGCCCAGGACTCAGAGTGAGGCTCTGTCCCATAAATAGAATACAAAATGAAATAGAATAAAACAAATCAGAAAAATAAATTACAAAATATAAAGAATATTCAAAATAAGAAATAAAAAAGAGAATATCCTAGTTTTTTGAGAAATTCATGTGGGAAAGATGAGAAAAGTAGAAAAATCTCTATCAAAAGGGAGAGAAAAGGACAGAAATAGAAAAAAAGAATAAAATTGCAGAAAAAACATGGCAAAAATGAAGCCTTTGCTACTGAAGAAAGTATAAATAAAAAAAAATACAACAAAAACCTCAGAAGAAATAGATATATATTGAAATACATTGCCCAGACACCAGTTGGTGCTCCAACAGATAAGAAAAAAGAGAAAAAAGATATATAATGCAATATATTTCCTTGGCACCAGGTGGCGGCCTGGGGTCCGAGGAGACAGAAAACGTGCACACTGGTTCCATTGTGTAAGCTGGGAGTCAGAAACCACTATCTAGTTGGCAAGGAGACCCAGTTCCATCTTCCTTGTTTGCCCTCAATCAGGGATTAATTGCTTTGCTAGCATTCAATCCCCACCAGGTTGAAAGCCTGAAGTTCTTGCCAGAGTACTTAGGAGACACATGCTGAACTTCCAAATAGTGCCCCTTGGCTACAAAGTGGCTTTCCAGAGGGACCAAGAGCTGCCCAACACCCCCCAAGGGTGGCTGCCAAACTCAGCAGGCATTCCAGCACTGATCTTGCACTCAGACCCTGCAGGCTGTTCCTCCCAGGCAGCCTTCCCACAGAACTGACGAGAGCTTCACCCTGCCTGTTGGCTCAATCCCAGGCACTGGGTGCTTGTCAAGTTCACTCAATAGCTTGAGCCCTCCAAAAGTAGCTCTGGACAGCACCCAAGTCCTAAAAAAAAAAAA
>NW_003852672.1:1008801-1014765 GCF_000181295.1 Otolemur garnettii | reverse complement strand
CCCCCCCCAGCCAGAGGAGGCTGGAGTCTTCCCTCCCCATCTCACCCCAAGTGGCTGCCAAGGCAATGTCTCTAGTTAACCACCTTGTTGTGCCTCCCACCTCAGCTTATTTTTTATATTAATTATAGATTTTTAGCTGAAATGTTAGGTTACCCCTGAATAGTTATTTAGAGATAATCTAATTGGGTACCCTTGGAGAGCACCCCAAATATCTATTTGGCAACTAAAGTGGTGGGGTGAAACCAGTTCTGGAGGACCCAGGAAATGGAGCTTACCATCCCTTCACTGATGAGCTGGAGCTTGTGCTTATGGTCCTTCCCCCACAGCCTCCTTTATCTCCCTTTTGGGGCTGCAGCATGAGAGTCTCTGAGGGCGATCCTTGCTTAGATAGTCCAAACTCATTCTGTCCTCATGTCAGCCTGTCCTTGACCCAGTTTAAAGGAGCTGCCAAATTTCACTGAAGTCCTTACTATAAAGATTGAAGTGTCTGCAGCTCCTGCTGGCAGTAGTTGGAGGAAGGGAATCCACAGACAGACTGACTATTCCTGCCTCCCATGGCACTAAATCCCTCCCACAAACAAATTCACAGCAACAGCTAGAGGGGAACCAATGACAGTTTTGACAAAGAAATCCAACTATTCCACTCTGGTGGCACAAATATTCCTTGTGCAAACAAGTTCAGAGAAGCCATGGTCTCTCCCCCTAGAGTCCTGGCTGCAGAATGGATAAAATGCAGCCATCACTTGTGGCTGGGGAGGGGATCTGGTTCCTAGACCTTCCTAGGTGTCACCTGAGGCTAGGCCTGTCTCCAAGTTGAGACAGCTGGGCGTCTCTGGACACAGATACCAGGTAAGGCCTCTCCAGAGGGCAGGAGAAAGGCTCCCTCTAGCAAGAGGGAGAGCGCGAAGATACCATGCCATATTAGTTAGTGATTCCGTGCAGTAGGGGGCAGGGCGCACTCAGCTCACTGGCCCACACAAGGCAGAGGTCTCTCTGAGCTATCACCAAGCACATTCTGGTCTCTGCATGGGGCAGTCAGAAGCCTCAGAACTTTACCCAAGGTTATGTGGTACACAATGTGGCATAACTATGTTTTGAATTGCATGGCTTGCTTTTCTCCAAAAGCCATTCTTTTCCTACACTGCAAGCAAAGGATATAAAGATAGAAAGCAAAATTAGAAAACCCTATAGTTTCCTTGGTATACAGTAGCTCACCTGAATTTGATTCTCCTAACTATCTCACCACCACCCCTATACCCTGGGAATCACTACTTGCTCTCAAAAAATGGACTTCCTCTAGCCATCATCTGGGTCCAGTTCCACAGGGCTTTACCCTTTGCACATCCTAGCCTCTGGCAGCCAGAGAGGGCAAGTACATGTTCCCTTATTTACATATAAAGTGCCATTATTTTTTCATTAGCTTTCCCATAGGATGTGCTTTTGTTCCTCAATGAAAAAGTACCCCTGACAGCTGGCGTCTTCTTGGTACCAGGTGATACAGAATCCTGCAAAGACCTAATATAAAAAACTGAATGCTGTAGTTGAGGTTGATCTTAGTCATGAAAATGCCTATGTATTAGCATGTGTGTTAAAGGCAGAAAAAGTTCTCCCTTTGTCCACCTCATGTGCAGCTCTGGAGCAAAACATACATACTGCTTTGGGGGGGGTTGTTGGTATGGTTGGTTTTTTACATTATGAACATTATTTGTCTGTAAAGATCCTAATAAATTTAGAAACAAAAAAGTGTTCAAAAACATATCACAAAGCAACATTGGACTTTAAAAGCCACCACCAATGATATGACATATCAAATACACTTTTAAAATTTTCATCCCACACTAATCTCATCTTCAATTCTGCTATCCTATGTAGAAAATACAAGATAATTCAAACCTAAAATAATCAAAACACACTCACAGATGTTTACCAAAACAAATGTCCTACTTAAAATGATGTCCCCACTATCGCACTCCCTTCTTGAAGGTACAGATTTTAAAATTAAACTTATTGAACTTTTGAAAATAGTTACAGAAGCTTACCATAATAAAAAACCTTTCCCTTCCAACTGAAATTAAAAAAGTCTGCATCCCAGAAATTTCCTTTAATTTACATAATCATCATGCTCAGATCTTCCTTCCTTTATCCCCTAATTCTTTTTCCTTTGAAAGCTGAGTCAGAGTCAAATTTGGGTTACTTTTTACCTTTACCACATTTGACATTCTTTATGGTTCTTATACTTCAATCATGATTACTGAAGTCACATCTCTAGTTATAAGGCTATAGAATTCTAAAATGTTTTCTTCTTCAGATTCTTGGAAAAGCCTTATATTTTCTGAAAACCTAGAATCAAAATCAGCTTAAAGTAGAGCTTTTGGCCCTGGCAATAGCTTCTCTAGAACTGCCTTAAGCCCTCCTCAAAGGATTGGAATCAATCAGAGCCAGTGGCAAAAACCAGGCCCCAGCCTGAATCTCAGGGCCTGAGACATAAAAATCAAACTAAAGAAACATAATGAAAATAAATCCTGCATAGCTCTACTTCAGCAGAGTGGCCAGCAGCTTACAGAATTTTACTTCATGAACAATCACATTTCTTGGTACGTGGGCCATGTCTGCTCTTCAACAAATCCTGCTATAGACTTTTGCAATTAAATATCACCCCACCCCTCAAATGGGAGAGATGGAGCTAGGGTTATCCAATAAGTTTTGCAAAGGGTTTGTATTTACTCTTCGATCTTTGAATATAATAGAGACATGCATGGTATATTTAGCCAAGATTATATATGCATAATATTTTCATATAATTAGGTTTTCTTCCATGTCTTCATTTAAAACATTAAGGCTTGTCTCAAACTATTTTCTCACCATGCTATTCTTCATAGCAACACACTTCTTAAAATGTTGTGCTAAGTTGTTCAGGCTATTGCAAAAAAAGCTTGGTTGTAGAAGAGCTAAATTGTGTCTCAAATTACAAAGATACTATTTGTTTGAAAACAGAAGATAAAAAGTGGTCATAAGGATTAAAGAGTCTGATTAAATGGGTTCCAAGTAATTGAAGTTTTATTGTATAATTGTGTTTTATTCCCATTTCTTCCAAGTAGTTGTGAGAAGGGACATATTTTTCACCAAAAATTTGTGAATCTTTTAAGTCTGTTTTGAAATGGTACTTATGTTTTCCTTTAATTTTTCACTCATGATGGTTTTGTTTTAATATAAGTTTAACTCTTCACAATGTGATTGAATAAAAATTGCTTGAGATACATAATTTGGATGCATCTGACCTCTGAGGAAAAGTTTATTGTTAGTCCTCTGAAATCTCAACTCAAATGAATTTGGGAATTCTTTTGAGGTCTAGGTTCTGTTTTAGATGGCAAGAGATTTTCAGCTATGTGCTGTGAGTTGGTGACTACAATTCAGAACTTCCTCTCATATCCTACTCAGCTGTGATGGTGGTTTTATTTCATAACTTGTTATTCCAACTGTGGGAGAGATTGTTGATATATTCCCAACTTATTTTCTTTCAAGGGTAGCTTTAATATTTGATAATGCTTTTCTTCAAGAGCAATCATGTTTCCCCCTGAGATTTTAAAAGAATTACCCCATTCTGAAATACGTTAGATTTCCCTCTTCTAACTCTGACTTTTGAAGTGGGTGCAGCAGTTCAAAATTTGTTTGGAATTATAAAAACTCACTATCCTTACCTCCCAAAAGGTAACTTTTGTGATGATATACTGAATCACAATTATCCAGGTACATTTCTACTGGAAGATATGATAAAGCAAAGGAAGGCTTTGAATCAATCCATCTTCCTACTTGTAATTTCTCTACAAAGAAAAAAAATATGGTAATAGAGTGACATGATAGCAATAGGTTAAAATTACCTTAGTCTCATTTGTAGTTGATTGGCCCTCTCTTGTCCTTCGTTAATGTTTGACCACATGACACTAAACAGCAGGTTAGTAATACCTTCTACTATGGCTGGAACTTGGCTTGGCATTGATGCATATAAATAATGTGAGGGTCTGCCCCTACCCTGGAGGAGCTCATCAGAAAGCGGGAAAGGTGCCACATAATCAGCTAACTGAAAAAGTAAGATATCATAGTGTCTATATTAGTGAAATGAACATGATACATACGTAAGAATTTGCTTTCTGCCTTCTATAAGGAACATAGATAATATTACTGATTTGGTTTTCCAGCAAAAGTTAAAATTATGCTGTTGGAGAATTTTACCTTTCTCTAAGTTGTAAGCAGAAAATTGCAAGGAGGTATTCAACCATAGGTATAGCACTTAAACATGAAATCAAGTTTCCTCTGCCTAAAGTTTACTGAGTTGGAAATCAGACTACAGGCTTACTGCCTAGAGGGAGTTGGCCTAGAATCAATTGTCTAGGAGAACCAGGACCAAATTATTTTACTTTCTGTAAACAAAAGCCCAACAATAAGCACCCTTGGTCATATCCTGTCTCGGTCTTGGTTTGGTTTCAGTACACCTAGTCTCCCTGCCACCTCAAGCAGTGGTTGACACTTATTAATAAGTACATACAGAGTGCTCAAATGTGTGATTACCAGATTATGACCCTCACCTCATCTTGGTATACTTCTTGAACTAGCTGATTAAGGGAAAGAGGAAAGAAGACTTAGATGGTTTACTGCCAGACCCTGTCACATTGTACCAGTTTGCAAAAATGTATACAAACAGGAGGTTCCACCCAAATAGACTGTCCTTTATCTTCCCAACAATTATTCAGACTTTGGTTATTCCTATGACATTAGTTGGGAAAAAAAATCAAGCACGCATTTCTTTGTCCATAAGCCAGTGGTAAACTGGCACACAGCTTTGTGTAGTTCATGGAAGGGAGGACTTAAGTGTCTTTCTTTTTTGGGGGGGACATTGTCTCAAGTTGTCACCCTGGGTAGAGTGCTGTGGTGTCATAGCTCACAGCAACCTCCAACTTGGACTCAAGTGATCCTCTTGCCTTAGTTTTTCTATTTTTAGTAGTGACAGGGTCTCGCTTTTGCTCAGGCTGGTCTCAAACTCATGAGCTCAAGCAATCCACCCACCTCAGCTTCCCAGAGTGCTGGGATTACAGGAGTGAGCTATTGAGTCCAGCCTTAAATGAACTTTTTTTCTCCTTTTTTTGGATGGGGCTGGGTTTGAACCTGCCACCTCTGGCATATGGGGCTGGTGCCCTACCCCTTTGAGCCACAGGCGCTGCCCTTAAATGAACTTTTTAACAAGATATTTTCTTTATGGCTTCTCTAACACATACTGGCATGAGAATAATGACATAAAATATTTGCTTTTCATCTATGTAAGGATTTCCTATAAAACATTTCTGGGAGTGTTTTTTAATCATACCTCTATTACAATTGGGTCTCTATAATGGATCAAAGAAATGATAAAGATAAAATCAATAAAATTAAAAGATAATTATTTTAATTTTTATGTCTCAAAAATCCTTTTTAAAAACTTGTATTTTCTAAGTTTGTCTACTGAAAATAAAAGTTATATCCATGGGCAGCAGTTTAGAAGTTGACTTATGCTAGCTTATCATTGTCATTGTTTTCTCTCTGACCTTATTAGTGTGGAATACTTAAACACTGTACACCTGCTGTGTATCTAAATTGATAGGAGCTGTAATTCATTAGTTCACTAGCTAATACGTAGGTCATTATGAAAGTTTTGAGATACACAAAAATCAAGAAACATAAAACCCACATGGATGGAAACAAATGAAGCCCTCCTGTAAATACCAATAAGCCAAGCAAGTTGAACCTTCATGGTTGAATCAGAAAGGACACTGTCAGCTGTGTTTCTTGGAAGTAAATTAATGAGGCATAACACAGTCTGTCTCAAAACTTTTCTAGTGATCCACATACTATAAACCTAGTCTACAGTTCATGATCTTAATTTTGGTAAATATTTAAGTAACCAGACAACTCCTTGTATAATTCATTCAGGAA